>NW_005871059.1:13113808-13128813 GCF_000147115.1 Myotis lucifugus | reverse complement strand
CCCCCCCCCCCCCCCCCGGTCATTTTTACTCCCTAGCACACTCCTCCAATTGAAAGTCTTCAAAGCATTTTACCCGTTTCACTCCACGAGATTATAAGCTTCTTCAGGGCAAGACTCTGTCTAGCCAACTACCTGGCACATGTTTGGTACTAAATTTAAACGTGTTTTATTATAAATGAACCAAGCAATTTAAAACTAAAAACCCACAAAGAATATAAATATGTTTGCACAAAGTATTTTATTCATTCAACAAATACTAACACGATGTCAGGGACTATTAGAGACATTTGGGGTACAAGAGTGAGTAATAGGCACATTCCCAAGATCTTCACAAACCTGAAATCAAACAGAGAAGACAAAAAATGGGCAATTACAAAACACATATGGCAAGTGTTTGACTTGAATTGGGAGTGGGGTGGCTAGAGAAAGATCCCAGGAATATAATACTTAAACCAGTTCCAAAGGATAGTTAGCTAGTTTCTGAGGGTTTTCATGAAGCAGGAACTCTTATTCTAAGACTAAGACCAACTGTTTATGGCAAAGAAAAAGTAAATAAATCTACTATTGGATTACATGTGTAATTCAATAAATTAGATCACAATTCTGAGTTAATAACTTATTAGCAAATAAATGAAGAGCCATTCACAAAAAATATTTTTAGATATAAAAACAATAAGAATCTTTTTCATTGTTTTTCAATACTGAAATTGACCCTAAAAGTACCACAATATAGAAAGACAAAGAGAATTCATTCCTGGTATTTTTGTAAGGCGGTTCTTTTCCTCAACAAAATTTTGGGAGTATTTACTTCATGTAAGCAATGTGGCGGCTACTGGAGTAAATATCAAATATGGACTTTGTCTTCCTGGCACTTTTAAATTAATAGCTAAGGCAGCCATGTAACGTGCTATCCAAATTACAGAGAAGAACAAAGTGAGTTAAATAGGGGAACCAATAGGTTTTGGAGCATAAACTCTCTCTAATGAAGTTATATTCGTTTTGAGAATTATTATTCTGAGAGTACAAAGGAAAGCTTAACTGGGAAGAAGAGAAATATACTGGACCCTTAAAATGAGTAGAACTTTGTAAGGAAAAGGGGGTGAACCTCCTATTCTATAGGAATAGCTTGGTTATGATGTCATCAATTGTTCCAAAGAAACCTGACAACCGAGCCAGGAGTTTGGCACTCCCTCCCTCAGGCCCAGCACTCCTCCCGGAAGTTTTCCTTCACATGGAAATCACACTCCACTCCTCCAACACACTCTGAACAAGGCGCTCTTATTTACACAGCTTCCTTGGAACTTACTTTTTGCAGCATCTCATACTCACTTTAATCCTCTGTGACTTGCGTATCTCCCCCTTTAGACTCCCTCAAACATTTTACTATCGGTCCCCCAAAGCTTACAACAGTCCACTAAGCATTCACTTGGAGAAGAATAAACAGTGAATGCTGCCCGAGGAAGTAAAACTTATTAAAGAAAAAAATTATTAAAGAAATTACTTTATCAAAGTAATGAGGGCTATTCATGTCTTTTATAGCATATCTGCAAAAATACGTCCCAGGCTCAAGTCCTGTCTAGGTAACTGTGGTCAACGTGCCATACTTATTTCCACTGCAATGCTTACGGCGGCCTCCATGCCAAGGTGAACACCAGGAACCTCGCACACACTGGCATATGCCAGGCTGACTGTGCTGCAGCCCCCCAATGCGGCTCAGAGCGTTCGACAGCCCCCGGGACGGGAGGGAGGCGGGCAGACTGATGCTCTATAATAACCTACCCGGAGTGTTGACCATAAACAGCCACCAACATATCAAGCACATACATGCTCTGCACTCTACACAGCAACGGGTCTCCGTGCCTCTTCTGCACTCGGTCCAACTTGTCTCTAATTTGTTTGTATTATGCTTGGCGTGGCCCATAATTATCCACTGCCCAGAGATGCTGTGCTCATCCTAAACGAATTCCAACTTTTTTAAGCTCCTAGAGAACATTCATATACATTTTATTTCATTTTTTTAAGTCCCTAAGTCCTTTTAGAAGCCTTCTTTCTTCTATTACTGTTTTTTTCCCCCCATTCCCAAATGCATTTACATGGGGAATTTTCAACCAAGAATTAAGTATACACCTAACATCATCTAATCGACTTATTCTTTGGGTCTTTTTAATAGGTTATCTTTTCTGCCGTCCCCTAAGTTTCCAATTTAATTTGAAACTCGTGGAAAATAATCAGTTAGCTCAAGCCAGATTCTGCACTAAATATGTATGAAAACACAAAAAGATTTACCATGTAAAAGTTAACACCGTTAAAACAAAACAGTTGAATGTAAGCATTAAGTCAGTCAATCCGTGTGTTACAAATAAACAAGGTTTCCTGGGCATTTTTTTTCTGCCTTTTTTTAAAATTTATTTTCCCTTTATTGATTAAGATATTACAAATGTGTCCTTATCCCCCCAATGTCCCCTCATCCCCCAATCCTGCCCTCACCCTCACCCCCTGCTGTCCACATCCATCGCTTATGCTTATCCGCATCATACAAGTCCTTTGGTTGGTCTCTCCCGCTCACCCCCACCCTCGCCTGCCTTCCCTCTGAGTTCTGAGCATCTGATCGATGCTTCTCTGTCTCTACATCTGTTTTGTTCATCGGTTTATGTTGTTCATTATAATCCACAAATGAGTGAGAGCATGTGATATTTATCTTTCTCTGACTCCTGGGCATTTGTGAAAGGGGCTGGGGAGTGGGGAAAGGAGCTGGAAGCAGGCAGTGCGCGCCGGAGCTGGGAGGACACCGGGCAAGGGAGAGGCGGCGGCGCTCGCGCGTGTCAACACCGCCGGCCCGACCTGCCCGGAGTCCTTCCCGTCCGACGCGGCACTGCACCTCCCCTGCCCTGAAGAAGCTCAACCCCACGGGCAGGAATCACGACATAAAACCAGGCCATTCTCTGGCACGCAGACGGCCTATGATCTTCTCCACCTGAGCGACCTCGGAATTCCAGGCTGGCACCACTGTCGAGGAATAAACAGATCCGAGTGGATGCCAGTCAGCGGGGATGCCGGCGGACACGGGGACTGTGACATCGCGGCATAAGCTTGCCACCTACCTTCATCGTAGTTATAGCCTCGAACATTCCGATGCCGGGCCATGGCGGCGAAGAGGGCGTTCGCCACAGCGTCTTACAAAACACCCGCTCAGACACTGATCAGGCGCCATCTGCGGCCCGGAGAACACCTAGACGCCATTTTGGCTTCCGGCAGGCCTCTGCGCCGAGCGCCTGCGCACGCCGGACGTCCTGTCTGCGCACAGCGCGCGACGGCAACCTCTCAGGGTCACGGCCTCACAGGGAACGCATGCGCATTCGCGCAGATGGGAGGGTCCTTTAGGGCGTGGCCCCGCCTACAGGCAGGTTGACTGACAGGAGTTCCAAAGAGGCGGGATTCCACTGCTCACAGTTTGTTGATTTGGACCAACAGTTACTAGTGGACCAACAGTTACTAGAAGGTATCCGAGATTGTTTTCCAGATTTGGTTTCTGATAAACTAGTGAAAAAGCTGACTGAGTGCCAGCACTCTGTCTTATACAGCTCTCATCTTTGAGGACTACTTAGGCCCATAATAACCACTAACAAACTTGTGTATATACTTTTAAGAATTAACCCAAGCTTTAGAGGGAGTGGAAATGCTCTTTTTAAATTGATAATCTGACTACAATAAGTCACCAGGCTTTCATGTAATACGTGGTTTCGTGTGTATGAGTCTTGCATGAATACCTCTAGTAAACAATTATCTGGCCATATAAAGGATTATCTCCATGATTCTCTGAGCACTCATTAACAAACAACCCTGTGTAACATGCTAAGAGTATTAAGTATAGCTTTTTAGACATAACACATCTAGGGCCACTTGTGGTAATGCTGCATGTTGTTGATGAATAAATCTACAACCTATAATTAAATGTGCTCATTTCTTAGAACGCAAAGTGAATGATGGTATGTAAAAGACAATCTCATTATCTTACTGAACAAACTACACTTCAGTTTTAGCTTGAGTTTTTGAAATGGTGATACTTTAAAGACATAAAAGATAAGTCTCCAATTTTTGAAATAAAAGCTTAGTCAGCTTTTTATCATCCATAATAGAAAGAAATAAGAATAAAAATTCAATTCATATTCATAAGTGACTTGAAATGTAATTTATACATGCATTTGAATGTGTCTGACTACCAAATGTTTGTTCTGAACTATCATTGTGGTTTAATGTAGCTCTAAAACAAAATTTTACACAAAAATAGTTGCTAATTTTATATGGTTTAAGTGTTTTCTTTGTTATTTTACACTTTTAGATAATTTTTATCTTACAGTCTGTTTCTTTATAATTAAAACTAGGGGCCCAGTGCATGAATTCATGCACCTTGACAGGAACTGTGGGTCACGAGGCTGCAGTGGGCACAGGCCCATCCTCCGTGCCCCTCCCTGGCCTCTCCCACCATGGCCCTGGCCCCCTGCCAGCAGCCCCACTCCCACCACCGCTCCCACGTGCTGAGGGCGTAGGCCCTGCTCACACCCGCTGATGGTGCAGAGCGATGGGGCCTGTGTCAGCAGCAGGTGCGAGTGGCGGCTGCTGCCCCAATCACTCCCCAGGAGCAGGGGAGGTGGAGAAGCCCTGAGGGGAGATTAGGGCTGGTAGCCGCCGCTTGCACCCGCTGACGGCACCAAGCGATCGGGGCTGGCTTCGGGCACTGGCAGTGGGTGCGAGCGGCAGCTCTGGCACAGGCTGCGGTGCGAGCGGGCCTGGCACCGGCAGCAGGTGCGAGCGGTGGCTGCCAGCCCCAATCGCCCCTCAGGAGCAGGGGTAGGTGGACAAGCTCTGAGGGTTGATCGGGGCCAGCAGCCGCTGCTTGCATCCACTGACAGCACTGAGGGGCAGGTGCTAGGTGCTAGCAGCAGGTGCGAGTGCCTGGCGGGACCGCGGTGTGCAAGAGCAAAGAATTTTTAGTAACCAGCACCCCACCTTGGTCTGGTGCCCCCACTCACCTGCTCCACCATCCCGCCGCAGCCGATGCCTGCCATGTTCCACGCTCTGCCGCCTGCTGCCAATGCCTGCCATGTTCCATGCATGCCCCCTGGTGGTCAGCGCACGTCATAGTGACTGGTTGTTTGGTTGTTCCGCCGTTCGGTCTATTTGCATATTAGGGTTTTATATAGAGAGATGGGGAAGTAATAGTACATAACTCATAAAATTGTGAATAATAAATTTATCTATGTAAGTGAGTTCACACAAATCTTTAGGAGGTGCTTTAAATTTTCAGATGGTATTAAAATACAAATAGCACCCAGGCTGGTTTACCTACGTGGTTATAGCATTGGCCATGGACAGAAGGGTTGAGGGTTTGATTCCCAATCAAGGGTACTTACCTCAGTTTCAGGTTAGATCACAGGCCCAGGTTGGGGCACATGTGGGAGGCAATTAATCGATGTGTCTCTCTCAGGTCGATGTTTCTCTCTTTCTCTCTCTCTTTCTCTCTCTCCCCCTCCTCCCTTCCTTCCACTCTCTAAAAATCAATCAGAAAAAATTTCATTGGGTGAGGATTTAATGAAATAAAACACAAATGGCAACTTCCAGCCCATTCTAATTGTTAATTACAAACTTTAGTGTAACTCACTAAGGTATGCAGTAGATGAGTTATATAAATTGACTACACAAACAAAACTACAGGAGCAATAAAGAAAAAGAAAACACAATACTTCTGCCTTAGGGGTACTATACAATTTGCCTCTGATTCATCAATAGTGCACTCCCTTATAATTCTAAGTATTTGAGAGCCTTGATTACATCTCAAGCAAAATAAGGCTTCAGTAGCAAGGCCTTCACTGATTTCCAAATTTGGTTTCTGATAATCTAGTGAAAAAGCTGACTGTGTGCCCCTAGAGCTCTTGAGATGTGCTTATAAGTTTTGTATTGTGGTTTGATGGAAAGTACCATGGTTATGGAGTCACACAAACCTGGATTTCAGTACCTCTTCTGCCACTTTCTGTACGCTAATGTCTTTGGGCTCAATTTTTTCATCTGTAAAATGGATATAAGAAGATATGTCTTCTATTTTGTGAATAGTAAATGAAATGATGGATGTAAAAACAGTAGCTGGTACATAACAGGTCTATAAGGGAAGGAAAATTCTCTACCTGCTTTAGGCCTCCAACTGGGTCTAAGAAATAAACTGATATAAGACAAGTTAACAGGAAAAAAGAATACATGTTTAAAGTTTTACTGGTATATGGGAGCCTTCACAACATAATGAAGACCTGAAGAAGTGACCATAGCCGAAAGCTCTTATACCTCTGGTTCAAAGAAACAGTCAATTTATGAAGAATTGATGAGATAGTGGGGATTGGGCATAGGTAATAAATTATGGGAAAGTAAGTAGAATATATATGGTGTGGATGGTGGTGGCAAAACTGCTAGAAGATAAGGGATATTTCAGTAACTTTGTGGTGGTCATTTTGCAATACATACAAATATCAAATCCTTATGTTGTACACCTAAAACTAATACAGTGTCATATGTCAATTATATCTCAATAAAATATTAGGAACTTCTATTCATCAAAAGACAACATTAAGAAATTATGAAGGCAAGTTTCAGCCCAGAAGAAGATACATGCAGCACATATATCTCGCAAGAACTCATATGTAAATTAAGTCCTATAACTTAAATTAGTTCTATAACTCTCTGTCTGGCCTAATGATATTCTTACCCTCCTCTATGGAATTTCCCTTGACTTTCTTCACATATTATTCATTTTTTCCCCTCTTCTTTCTTTATTTTTATTTTATTTAAGGCAGAAATTTAGCTGAGTGAAAATTGGCAAGAGCCAGAGAACAGGTCCTTTATCAAGACCAAGCTTTGCTCCCAAGGGGCTTGGGGCTGTCCAGGACTCCAGGCTTGGCAGAAGCCATGACAGCATAACTAAACAAACAAGGAGGTATTCAGGGAAGCTGAAACCGGATCTTCAAAGAAGATTCAGTGGGTGATTTTTAATTTCTGTGTAGCATTATAGAGCTGAATGCAGAACATATCAAAAACTTGGAAAGGCACTGGTAAGGTCATGAACTTCATAAAACAGAAAGATTCTTGAGAAGAAAAAAAATAGAAGTCAAGAGTTTTATATTTAGATATGACTACTACTTGGGAAATACCAGCAAAGCAATAATGCCTGGGCAAAACCATCTTCCTCCGCAGGAGAGCCTTTTAACCACCAATCCAGGGCTATTTGGCTGTCAAGCACTTTATTATGAAATATAATAATAAAATAAATATGGTTCAGGAGTTCTTTAAAAGATCCACTTTTCAAAGGTTCGTGTTGTTGCAGTTTAAAATCTTTCAATGGAGCCACATTACTAATGAAGTAAGTCCAAACCCTTAGAAAGGCATAGGAGGCCATTGTGATCTCACTCCTGCCTGATTTCCCATCTTACCTTCCACCACTCCACCACCCTACCTGAGTTACTCTATGGCATAACTCCTACTTTTAGGGTTTCAAGTCCAGCCATGCTCTTCCTGCCCTTTACTTCTCCAAAAAATTAAAAATAGAACTGCCTAATGACCCAGTGATCCCACTTCAGGAAATATATCTGAAGAAACCCACAAGATTAATTTGAAAGAATATGTGCACCCCTATGTTCATTACAGCGTTATTTATAATAGCCAAGCTTTGGAAGCAGCCCAAGTGCCCATCAGTAGATGAGTGGATAAAAAAGCAGTGGTAGATTTACAGAATCGAATACTACTCAGCAATAAAAAAGAAGGAAATCTTACCTTTTGCAACAGCCTGGATAGACCTGGAGAGTATATTATGCCACCAGAAATAAGCCAGTCAAAGACAAGTACTATATGATTTCACTTACATGTGGAATCTACTTAACAAAATAAACTAACAAACAAAATAGAAACAAACTCATAGATACAAAGAATAGACTGACAGCTGTCAGAGGTGAAGGGGGGTGGGGGGCTAGATGGAAAAGGCAAAGGAATTAAGAGGGGGGAAAGCTGGGTGATTTTTTTAAAAGTCTCTTTGTTGTAGGGAAAGTCAAAGTGAAGAGAGACAACGGTCTTAACCAATTAGGTTAAATATTTCAGTTTTGAAATTTTACAAGAACTTATGAATATGTGAATGAACTAATAGGGCCTTTCCCAAAGCCCAGAACGGAGCCCATGGACGTCAGGAACCCTAATGCTTACTCTGATTAATTTCATGGTAAGTTTGCCTGTTTCCCCTCACATTTGTATAGTTTTTTCAAGAAACATTTTTAAATCTATTATGTACCTAATATCATGGAATAACAGGTAAATTTATCATTTGGGTGAGTTCAGATTTCTTGAAAACCTCCTTTAAATTTTTATTTGTTGGCATCTTCAACACTATTTCAACATGCACCTTTCACGTGCATTTAAGCTTCATGGTAAAATTAAAAGCACCACCCTTGTCTTAAGGCAAGGAAACAGATGTATTAACTCTATAAGTACAAAATAGTTTTTTTAAAATAAAATATGTTAGAATACTAAGGGAATGAATGTTGTAGAATGAACTTATATAGGAAAAGAGTCTTGGAATTGTCTTAAAAGAAGTGGTCATCACACAATGAAGTAAAGGATTTGAAATGATGCACAAATAAATAAATATATATGTAAATAAATACTACAAAGATAATCTTGTCTAAGATCCTTACTATATACATTTGAGGAAATTGAGGTCCTTGGAAATCAAGTTACTTGCTCAAGCATCCATAACTACTAGAGAATGAACAACACTCAAACTGCAGCAAAGATAAATCGTTCATTTACCATACATTTTTAAGTGTCTACAATGTAGCTTGTTAAAAACTGAACACTAGCAAAACCAGTGACATTAATTGTATGAAATACCAGTATATGAAAGGCAGCTACAGGAGCCTGTAGTATTACCAGTATACTGTTGTGCTTAATGAAGACCTTAGTAATAATTATTATAAGCCAAACAATACTTTTTAATAAAAATGCTTAAGATTAGAATATGAGTTCTGACATATATTTTATTTTTTAAATATATTTGTATTGATTTCAGAGAGGAAGGGAGAGTGAGAGAGAGAGAGAGAGAGAGAGAAACAGAAACATCAATGATGAGAAATAATTATTGATTAGCTGCCTCCTGCACACCCCTGCCTAGAGATCAATCCTCAGCCTGGGCATGTGTCCTGATGGGGAATCTAACTATGACTTCCTGGTTCATAGGTAGATGCTCAACCACTGAGCCACAGCAGCCAGGCAATATTTTTTATTTTTTTAGAGACTCCTCCTAATTGGGGACACAAAAATTCTTATAATGTAGTTAAGTTTCAGCCATTTCCTTAGTGTTAAAATTTTTGTACCAAAGTGCTAAATATATTAAAAGTAGAAAAAAATACAAAATAAAAGACCAATAAAAGTAAGTTTGAGATGAATGATTTTGATTAAGTCTCACTATAGACTTGTCAGTCATTTTAGAATAAACTATTTAACTTACTGAATAGATGCCAAACTACCTCATCGAGTGTTAAAAACAAAACAAAACAATGCTTTTAAAGCAAATGTTGCAATGCCTAAAATATGGCAGGTGCTAAATAAATGTTAGCTATCTTTATTTTACTGATCATTAAAACAATAATTCTATCACATAAAAAACATTATAATGGGAATATCCTCTAGCACATCTCCTCCTCCTTTGTTTACTTTATATTTTCATGTGTCCTTTCAAATTTGGGTAAAATGAGTAACCCTAACATACAGTCACTATTAGTAACCTGGAAAAGACCAGAACTCATAACATTACAGTCCCTTGAACCAAGTTGCTCCTTAAAAGGAAGCAAAAGGGGGACATCTATAATACTTCCAACAATAAAGATAAATTTTTTAAAAGAATCTTCTTGAGAAAAAGACATGCATTTCTTCTTGACAAAGTTTTCTCTAGTCATTGCTTATACTGATAAATGAAATACTGTATTTAGTTTCCCTAAATACTGGAAATTTTCTTTGACATTAAGGACTCCAGAATTCAGTCTACCATGGCTCAGAATGATCTAGATTCTTTGTAAATCCCCCATTTATCACCTACTGGGATATTCCCTCCCTAAGCATCAGTACACTCCCTAAAGGTTCTTTTTTCAGAAAGAGCCAGACAAAAGGCAACATCTCTATATAAAGAGTTCAGAGCAGAGAAAAAGAAGAGGGGCCAATATAAAGGCCAGCAAGATAGATAGATAGATAGATAGATAGATAGATAGATAGATAGATAGATATCAGTCTATATTTGGCTCTTCCTATTGACCTTGTTGGCCAAATTGTGACTTCTAAAAATAGATAATTTCCAATATTATTTGCCTCTTGAATTTTTATTGTTTTCTTTTAAATTAACTGTCAACAGGCTATCACTTACTTACACTTAGCTGTACATACATTAAAACAGATGTATGTATTCTAATATGTTCTGAATGTGAGAACAACATTGTCTCACTTTTTGCTTGCTCTAAAATACCAGAGGGAAAGAAGGAAAATTGGAAAGTCAATCTGATGCCATATTAATGACTGTTAAGACATGCCCAGTGCTGTAGGTAGGTCAGGCAACCAGTGACTTTGATATTACAGTAATTTAGGTGGGGAAAACCAGAATGTGGGCTAAATCCTTGACCATATATTTTTGCATAATATATGCCAATGAGATATGTGGTGTGGGAGGAGGAGGAGGAAGGTGAAAATTTGGGAGAAGGAAAGGAAAGAGATATGAGGATTTTGTGTGAAGTTAAGGGAGAGAACTTTCCAAAAGGCCTGCAGACTCTACACATGTTTTGTTGTTGTTGTTTTATGTTATTTCTCCATCAAACAAAAGGAAGTACTTTTCTGGAAAATAAATAAAATCTGAACCCTTCAGAGATTTGTATTTATTAAAGATTACTCGGTATGTCAAGAGCAAGGTGTGCTAATATCCTCACATCCTGGTCAAATTTCAACTTGAATAATTTTACTCTCCCTGCCTAAATCCTCTGCTGTTTAAGGGAAGCCATACTTCACTCAGCTTCCTTTTTTTAAATCCTCACACAAGGATGTTTTCCCATTGATTTTTAGAGAAAGTGGAAGGGAGAGGGGAAAGACAGAGAGAAGCATCGATCTGAGAGAAACACATCGATTGGTTGCCTCCTGCACGCGCCCTGACCAGGGCCTGGGCCAAAAGGAGCCTGCAACCGAGGTATGTGCCCTTGACCAGAATTGAATCCAGAAACCTCTGGTCTGCAGGCTGATGCTCTATCCACTGAGCAAAACCAGCTAGGGCTCAACTTCCTTAAAAGCTAATAAAACCTGTCTGGAGTTGTTCACACTACGCGATATCATGTAATTGTTAGATTTTTGAAAGTCCACAAACTATCCCTCAAAAAATACTCTTAATTTTTAAGTTGTTAGCATTTTTCCCAGGAATAACACTTCAGATCTTTGTTTTGTTAGTAACATATGGTTATGGAGCATCATGATTAGGGAATATACTTTAACAGTATATTTAATGCCATCTTTCCTAAAACAACAGAAAGCAACTTTATACTTTTCTTGTATTTTACTTGGTCCTCTTTGGAATGCTTCTTAGGCTCAGCATAGAAATTCAAGAAAACGTCAACTTCTGTTTGCTTCTTTACTTCACCTCTCAGTTGTCAGTTTTTCTGAATTCTCCATTATATTAAGGCAAGACTTAACTTGGCTTGGTTGGAGGAAAATCCTGGCATCTTAGGAGGGTAGAAACTTGGCCCTAATCCAATTAACTTTCATGATAACACCCTTTCAGCTTCATTTTGGTGGTTTAATCTGATAACCAGAAAGAAAGGAACTACTTAAAAACATGTCAGCTTACTATCTGGTTTGGTTCACATGTCTAAAGTGTAAAATTCTATCATCCATTGCTAGGATAAATGTCACATTTTGCAAAGACTAATCTTGTTCAACGGATGCACTTTTAAAATGTAAATCTACTTGAAAACCAATCTGATAACAAAGACGGGCCTGCAGAAGGATGATTCAGTTGTATCAATGTACTTGTCACTCAGACCTCAAACCCCCAAAAAATAATGTGATGGGGCTGGGTGGGTGTTAAAAACATGCAAAGTCTTGATAATAGGAAAACATTAGCCACAAGATGAAAAGAAGAAACATTTTTTTAAACACCCAGGCAAAAAGATCATCTAATGTTTTTTTAGACTTTATTACATGAGTGCAAAGAGACAAACTGTCAATTTGCCTGAGAAATTAGTAAAACTTAGGAAAGGTTTTTACTTTGAACTTCATCATTATTTTAAAATTGAGGTTGTACATATTGTCCTGACTCATTCTCAAATGGCATGTTTCAAATTGGGAATATAACTCTTCCTTGCTTCAAATATTGTAGTCAATTTTGTACACTAGTGGGGAGGAAAGGCTTTCTCTTAACTATACTTATAGGAAATGTATTCTAGCTCCCCAACATTTCCCAGTTTCTTCTATTTTTTTTTTTTGCTCCAGAATCTTTATTTAGTTATTTGTGAATATATTATAATATAATTTTACCTGTAAAAACTATTGGCCAAGTCTAATCATCTATAACTGAAAGTGAAGATTATTTTCTATACATTCTTTAATAGGACACTTTAACTTAACTATGTCCAACTTTATATAAGAAACTGTTCCTCTGAAAGCTAAACTATTCTAAGATAAGAACATATTTAAAAGTTTGCAAAGTCTAGCCTCTCAAAACCACACTTTCCTAATTAATTCAACCAGCCTCTCCCTACCTCAGAAACCAGATCTACAATAAAGTAAGAGTATTATTATTTGACTAGAGGCCTGATGCATGAAAATCATGCAAAAGTAGGCCTTCCTTCCCCGCCCCCCCTCCCCCCCCCCCTCTAACCTCCGCTGCTGGCACCGGCTTCCCTCTGGCACCCGGGACCCAGGCTTCTCTCACAGAGGGAGGCCCCACCCACCCACCGCAGCCCGCGGGTTGATGGCCTGGGCCTCCCTCTTTGGGACCATCATGGAGCCCCCCAATTGATCACCCTGCCAGCCAGTAGTCTGGGCCTCCCTCTGCGGGGTGATCATGGGGCAATGGCTGGGCCCCCAACTAATCGACCCACCTTGGCTGGCCTGGCACCAGTGGGTGTCATAGTGTGGTCCAGGATGGTTGTTCAGATGGTCATCCTGCTGTTTGGCCATTTGGTTGATTTGCATATTATGCTTTTATTATATAGAATATATTGATCAGGGTAGTCTATTATTCTTAGGGACTTAATTTTTTTTTAAATTATAGTACAATAGGCTCTCTATCCTTACTTTGTAAATGTATAATTAATTGTTCTTCACCTGACTTTTCTTACATTTGCTTGACCTTGACTTGATTTTACTATGATACTATGTGACAGAAAAAGAAGTTATCCTCCCTTCCTCCCTCCCTTCCTTCCTTCCTCCCTTCCTCCCTTCCTTCTTTTTTGTTACTTACTCTAGTTAAGTAGTTAGGAATTTAACTAAAGGAGTTGTTTTGTTTGGTTGGTTATTGTGCTTGTGCTTATTTGTTTAGTCTAGATAAAAATTAGATTATATAGACCTGAGAAAGAGGTCATATGTTATTTTTATTATTATGTTCATAGAATAACATTTCATCAATTAGATTTTTAAGAATTTTGTTAGAAAAAAATCACATATAGACTAATAAGTAGCTTTCCATTCCTATACCCATTTAAAATGGAAACCAAAAAATGTTAAATGAATTAGCTGCAAAGTCTTCTAATTCCATTTTAGAAGAGTGAGCAAATAATATTGATATTTTATATTTGAAAGTTTTAGGTAAAGTTAAATATGACATCTGATTTTTCTTTGAAGTCCTAAACCTCTAGTGCCTCAGAGAATCCTCAAATGCTAGTAATGTTTCAATTTTTTTTATTATTGACTGAATATGACTCAATGTATTATTTTTTTGGGGGGGAGGGGATCTTTGGATTTAAATTGGGCTTCCTAAAACCTAAATGCCAAAACCTAAAGATATGAGTGCCTAATAGTTGGAATCTTGGTCACCAGGAAAATCAGTGAGGTTCAATATTTTGGAAAAAGGGGAAACATTCACTCATATTTTTCATTCATTTGTTGAAAACCTACTTAGGACAAGCCTTTCTTTAGAAGCTGAAGATACAAACTGAAAAATGAAAAATAATATAAAACTGTGAGGAGATTGCAGTCTAGAGAAAACAATACTGTCATTGAATAGAAACTGTTCCCTATCCGGAATATTCTTTTCCACTCCTCTTTCTCTTGACCCCCTCCCCATTTCACGCACACTGCCCCACTTCCTCCTTCATTCCCCCATTCCACTTTCCATCACCTGTTCAACTCCTATTCCTCCTTCAGGTTTCAACTTAAACCTCACCTTCAGAAAGACCTCCAACTCCATAAACGTGATTAAATACATCAGCTATAAACTCACAATTTTCCCTTATAATTAAACCCAACAATTTTAATATGCCTATTTTTAGAAGTTAAAAGCAGAAAACATCTTGCCTTTTTTCCCCAATGTTATCCCTAATACCTTACACATTTACAGGCCCATGAAAAGTGCTCAATAAATACTTTTTGTGTGTGTGTGGTTAATTCTCACCCGAGGATATTTTGCCATTGATTTTTAGGGAGAGTGGAAGAGAGAGGGAAAGACAGAGAGCAACATCGATGTGAGAGAGACATATCGATTAGTTGCCTCCTGCAGGAGCCCTGACCAGGGCCTGGACTGGGGAGGAGCCTGCAATCAAGGTACATGCCCTTAACCAGAACCTGGAACCAGCTGACACTCTATCCACTGAGCCAAACCAGCTAGAGCTCAATAAATACCTTATGAATTAACAAATGAATAGATGAAGTTCAACATTTATGAAGAATAAAGTTTATTTATTTAAAAAATAGGTGATTAAAATAGCAAAATAATTTTTAAAGCATAAACT
>NW_005871059.1:13110298-13112791 GCF_000147115.1 Myotis lucifugus | reverse complement strand
CAACAACAACAAACCCTTGGGTTTAAAGATTTCCATAGTTGCCCCATTATATTATTTGAAATGTCCAATTTTCAACATAAAAAATTACAAGACACAAAAAACAGGAATGTATGACTTACTTACAGGATAAAAGTAGTCAATAAAAACTATACCTAAGGAAACACAAACATTGAATTGCCTAGACAGACTTTAAATATTATGAATTTGTTTATAGAACTAAAGGAAACCATGTTAAAGAATTAAAGGGAAGTATGAGAATGATGTGTCATCAAGTAATGAATATCAATAAATAAGTAGAAATTATGAAAAATGAACCAAGTAGAACTTCTGGAGTTGAAAAATGCAATAACTGAAATGAAAATTTCACTAGAAGGATTTGATATCAAATTTGAACTAACAGAATAAAAAAAATTAGTGGACTTGAAAAGAAATCAATTGAGATTATCCAGCCTAAAGAACAGAGAGGAAAAAAGAATGAAGAAAAATAAACAGAGCCTTAGAGATCTGTGGGAAAACATTAATTGTACCAAGATAGATATAATAATGGAAGTTCCAGAAGGAAAGGAGACAGAGAAAATAGCAGAAGGTATATTTGAAGAAATAATTGTTTAAAACTTTCCAAATCTGATGAAAAACCATCTGCACATTCAAGAAGCTCAATACAAGTAGGATAAATGCAAAGAGATCACGACCTAGGTAAATCATTATCAAACTGTCAAAATATGAAGATAAACAAAGAATTTTGAAAGCACAAGATAAAAGTGACAACATGTACAAGGTATCCTCAGTAACAACATTTGAATTCATGAAAGCCAGAGACATTGTAACAACATATTCAAGGTGTGGAAAGAGAAAAACTGTCAACCAAGAATCTTTACCCAGCAAAACTATTCTTCAAAAAAATGAAGACATTAAGACATTATAAAATGAACAAAATATAAAAAATATTAAAGATAGGCTTTTCAGCTGAAATGAAAGAACACTAGACAATAATTCTAATCCATATGAAGAAAAAAAAGCAAAGAAAAATACACAGGTGAATATAAAAAGACAGCATATGTGCAATTTTTGTAATTCTTTTTTTTCCTATTTTATTTAAAATGCTGCTGTATAAACAACAATCATGTGACTGCATTGAGGGATTTATAATCTATAAAGATATAATTTCTAAGACAATGACAGCACAATGGAGGTGGAAGGATCAAAGCTATATTAAAACAAAATTTTTGAATACTGTTGAATTTAAATCATTGTTACTTAAAAAAAAAAAGATTTTACATGCTAATGATAAGCCCTAAGGAAAGCACTAAAAAATAACAAATACACCACACACACACACACACACACAAACACAGGGTAGGGCAAAAGTAGGTTTATAGTTTGTATGAAAAATAATACAATAATTAATAAATAATCATATAAGAATTAATTCTGTGTTTCATGTACCCACAGCTATAAACTTACTTTTGCCCTAACCTTTATAAACACACTACAAGGGAATTAAAATGTTACATGAGAATATAGCAATTTAACATAAAAACAGGTAATTATTTTTAAATTTCATTCAACTTTTTTGCTTAATGTGGTGAAATTAAAATACTACTCCTATTAGGTAAGATGACCATATGCTTTATCATCAAAATCAAAGTAGTTTTGAGAGTGACAGAGAACATTATTAATAATTATGACAATACAAGTGGTATATATTGGAACTCTTTCTGACTAACAAAGAATATAAAATTACCCTATTTTTTTAAGAGAAATGTTTAGGTATTTTGAATAATTTAGTTTGCATTGTATAAAACAGTTTTTGGTATTCATATTTGACTACTAACTCCTAGGGCAAATTAGGCATTATGTTTTCATATTCTGATACAATCTGATCATGAGAAATTACTTTTAATTATTCAAATACTAGAGACCCAGTGCACGAAATTTGTGCACAGCTGGGGGGAGGGGGAGAGGTACCTCTCCAATCCGGGACCGCTGCCTGCCTGATCACCCCTAACCACCTCTGCCTGCCAGCCTGAATCTCCTAACTGCTCTCCCTGCCGGCCTAATCCCCCTAACTGCTCCTCTGCTGTCCTGATCGCCCCTAACTGCCTCTGCCTCAGCCCCTGCCACCATAGCTTTGTCCAGAAGGATGTCCAGAAGGATGTTCGGTCTAATTAGCATATTACCCTTTTATTAGTATAGATGGCCACTACTATCAAGTAAATAGTGTGTTTGAGATTGTTTGGCTCTATAGATCAATTTGAGGAGAACTATTTTGTAATTTTCATTATATAGGTCTTCCATATATATTGGTAAACTTACCCCTAAGTGTTTCATGCTTTTTCAAGCTATTGTTTTTTTTTTATTTTTTTTATTTTTTATTATTAAATTTTTATTGTTCAGATTACATTTGTTCCTCTTCCCCCCGCCCCCCAAAAACTCCTCGTTCTGGTACCCGAACTACATTATAAGATGTTTCTATTATAATGATCATAAGAG
>NW_005871059.1:13092437-13110198 GCF_000147115.1 Myotis lucifugus | reverse complement strand
TGATAGCTTTGCTGGATAAAGTAGTCTTGGTTGTAGGTTCTTGGTATTCAGCACTTTGAATATTTCTTGCCATTCCCTTCTGGCCTGCAAAGTTTCTGTTGAGAAATCAGCTGACAGTCGTATGGGTATTCCCTTGTAGGTAATTGAGTCTCTTTCTCTTGCTGCTTTTAAGATTCTCTCTTTGTCTTTTGCTCTTGGCATTTTAATTATGATATGTCTTGGTGTGGTCCTCTTTGGATTCCTTTTGTTTGGGGTTCTCTGCGCTTCTTGGACCTGTAAGTCCATTTCTTTCACCAGGTGGGGGAAGTTCTCTGCCATTATTTCTTCAAATAGGTTTTCAATATCTTGCTGTCTCTCATCTTCTGGCACTCCTATTATTCTGATGTTGGTACGCTTGTAGCTGTCCCAGAGGCTCCTTACACTATCTTCACACTTTCGGATTCTTTTTTCATTTTGCTTTTCCAGTTGGGTGTTTTTTGCTTCTTCGGTTTGATTCTTGTGCTCCTCTGGTCTGCTATTGGGTATAATATTCTTTATTTCAGTCCGTGTATGCTTACTTTCTAATTTCTTTATCGTAGCATTGAGGGTCTCATTAGTTTTCGTGAGGCTCTGCTCAAGTTTATAGCAAGCCCTCAAAATTGCGATTCTTAGCTCCATATCCTCCATTTCTGTCATGTTTTTTTGTCTCCGCATCTTTTATGCTTTCTTGGTGCACCCCCTTGTGGTCTTTGTGCGCAGTCTTGTTCTAGCCAAGCCTTAATTGTTGTAGTTAACACTAGAGGGATTTGACCACCAGGCCGACTGGCTGTAGGAATCAGCTGTGTGGAAAACTTCAGTCCTCTGGGGAGGCGCTAGTCCAGCCTTTGCTTGAGGCAATCGGCAAATGGCTCTGCGCAGGGTTTGGGCGGGGCGGGCTCAACAGGGCGGGGGGAGGGAGCAGCTATGGCCGCTCTCAGTCCGTCTCCAGGGGCTCTGCCTCTCTGTCCCCGCAACCGCTGCAAACCTCGGAGGGACCGTAGCCAGACAGTCCCGCTTCTCCCGTTTGAGTCTGGGTCCCTAGAGACTCGCCCGGATCTGTAGCCCAGAGTCTGAGACTCCCTCCTGATTGAAAACGACAACCGCGCCCTCAGCCACCAGCCCGCTTTGCGCGCGCACCGCCGCACCACCGTACCTTTAAATATTCCACACTGCGCCTCCTCTAAGCCTCGTAATGCTGTTGTTTTTCCTTCTAGTTGAAGAGTCCCTCCTCAGCCAGCCTTCCTGTGGTTCTGGGTGATGTCCGTTCCGTCTTTTAGTTGTATTTTTGAAGTGGTTGTTCGAGGCAGCAAACTCCGGTGTTTACCTATGCCGCCATCTTGGTTTCTCAAGCTATTGTTATCTATATGTTTTCAACTTGTTTATTGCTAATGTAAAGATATAGAACTGATTTTTTATATGGACCTTATATTCTTCAACCTTGATAAATTCCCTTATTAGTTGTAGTAGTTTTTATAGATTTCATTTTACTCTGTCAGAAAAGATAAAAATTTAAAAGTACTAATGCTTATTACTGGTGATGAAGCAGAGAAATTGTATTTGGAAAGGTGATTTCTATACATTCTTTAATAGGACATAATAAAACATGTTTTTGGAAAACATTTTGATAGTTTCTATTAAAATTAAAATATATATATATTTTTAGCTCAGCAATCTCAGTACTGGGAATTTATTTCATAGCAAGTATAAGGATATATGTACAAAGATGTTGATTGCAGCTCTCATTTGTAATGGCATAAAATGACATGGATATAACAATAGGTGAGTGGTGAACTTGTGGTACATCTACCCTTTGTTCCAGGGGTCCTCAAACTACGGCACGCGGGCCACATGCGGCCCGCCGAAAACATTTATCCGGCCCGCCGGGTGTTTTTGCCGCTGCTGTGTGCATAGGAATTTGTTCATAGTTTTTTTTTTTAACTATAGTCCGGCCCTCCAATGGTCTGAGGGACAGTGAACTGGCCCCCTGTTTAAAACGCTTGAGGACCCCTGGAACTTTAAGCTATCTTGAAAGGGTTTCTCAGACCAATAGGAAATACCTATTTCAGGAGAGGAATATATAGTACATAAATAATATTTCACTTCTAGATTTCATAATATATTTTCTGAAAAATAAAAAAGTTTAAAGACCTATTACTATCCAGTAAAAACTCCTTAACTCTTTCTGAAGCTTTGTCTTTTATTTGTCCTAAAGCTGTGAGAAGTGGTATCCACAGTGCGCAAGACAAGTATTTGTCTCTTTTGAATTTTCATAATGAACATACAACTATGGTTACTCAATTTGTTATTCAATTACCAGAAAATTTTTCATGACTTATTCAATAAGACTTACTCAAATACAACAATGTACTTATTTAACCTATTACTAACATTTTTAAAAACTCGTGTCTATCTCTCCTCCATTATTACTTTCTTAAAAAGAAAAACAACAAACAAAAACAAAGAAAGCTTTATTACGACAGGTGATGAGATGACCATGGTTTCCACATATCTCCTTGTATCACATTCTTTCATACATGCTTTTAGTGTTGGATGCAATCTGAAATTATTCATTATATCAGTAGGTATAATTTTGAAAGTCTACTTTTGTTGCTCTATAGACTCTATTGCCCTTTGAAGAAATATTGAAATACTTTTCTAATAAAAGTAAAGAGGTGTTATGGTCAGATCGTCTGCAGGGCCATCAACAGCATGCTAAGGTTATCTTCCTAAGGCTTGACACATGAGAAGATTGATTTATAGCAGATTCTTGGAACAACTACTATCTGGAAGACCTAGCAGAGAGAAAAAAATACAGAGACACAAGAAATTCAAAAAATAAGCCACTTTTGCATAGTCATTAACTGCAAAGAATTTGGTTTATGCTCTTATAAATAAGTGATTTGAAACATCCAATGACAAGGGGAGGTCAGAAGCAGTGACAACTGTCTCAAAGGAGGGCTTAGAGAGGGACACAGCATGGGCTGTGGAAACAGGGTAATTATTTCTTTTTTATGTTTTAAAATCTTATAGTTATAATGAAACTCCTTTCTATCTTTATCTAATACCCTTTTGTCTGAAATGTCCTTATTCTGCTCTAGTGTATAGTTCTCAGAAATATTCTATTTCCTCATCTTCTGCTATGACCCAAAGAGTTTATATAAGGGTGTACTTAAAATTAATGCTAAGTATATTCTTAGAGATAATTTCTACATCAGCAATCCCAGACTGCAAGGTGTTCTTATAAGTACTCAAAATTCCCAGGACTATTCATTGAGGTAACCTTTCAGTCTAATCACTGAAGATACTAGCTTGATTCCTGCTGTGAAAGATATGTACAATCATAATTTTTTTAGTGTTTTTACACACTTGATCAGTAAATACGTTGGCTTAAAAAACTGAAGAATACTTTCTTCAGTATTTTGTAGGTTTCATTTACAGCTGCTCAACCCTTAATCTATTCAGAAGAAAAAATAATTATTTACTTTAAATCAGTATATTTTATTGATAATGTAATAGTCATGAAAACAACCTAATTAGAAGTAGTGTTTCTAATAGTAAAATATAGAAAAGCATAATTTGTTAGAGTGGCAAAAATAAAAGAATGAATGAATTAATAAGTAGCAGTTTCTGAAATTCAATCTTTACACTACCCAACCTGTTAAGAATGAAATGTACACTGCAAATTTAAAGCATGGCCTCCCAGAAAATATCAAAATTAATGAAAAATCTTGTAAATTTGGTGGAGATGCTGTAATCATCAAAATAATTAGGCAAAAAAATCACTCTAACCTCAGAGGTATTTTTTATTAAAAATTATATAGGAAATATTTCACCAAGAAAACCCTAAGAAAGAACAACAACCTATGTTATTGGCTTTGGGTTGTCAAAGCAAAGGTTATCCAGGATAAACAAGGGGTGGAGGAGGAGGATTACAATGTGTTTTTGAAAACAGCAACACTGGTGTATGTCTTCGAGTCAAACTTGGAACTCCCTCGTCCCCACAAATAAATAAGCCAGGCTTTAAGATTACTTCCAACTAAGTGTTGGTTTAGGCCTGGGGTCCCTCACCAATTTCAGATCTTCTTTATCCTTCCTGGGGCCACAAGGAGCCCCTCAGCAGGGAAGTCTGGGATAGCACATGCTGACTTGACATCCCTGACACACTTCTTGCCGGTATTACCATGGCTACAGGCACAGAGGGATGTGCTGCCATGGATTGACTCTAAGGATGACCTGATCAAGATCACCTAATTCAGAATTATGCTTTAATGTATTTCTGCGTATGCAAGCATACCACAGACAGACAAATTCAACTGATTTCACTTTGCTTTCCCACAAGGTAGCTCTCCTAATGCAGCGGTTCTCAACCTGTGGGTCACGACCCCTTTAGGGGCCGAACGACCCTTTCACAGGGGTCGCCTAAGACCATCGGAAAACACATATATAATTACATATTGTTTTTGTGATTAACCACTATGCTTTAATTGTGTTCCATTTGTAACAATGAAATTGTGGTCACCACAACATGAGGAACTGTATTAAAGGGTCTCGGCATTAGGAAGGTTGAGAACCACTGTCTTAATGCATTTTCTCTTTTTGTTTATGTAATAACTAGAGGCCCAATGCACACAATTCGTATAAGAGTAGGCCCTCTTTCCCTCCGGCCGTCAGCAGGCACCGGGGACCCGGGCTTCCCTCGCAGCCCTAGCTTCGTCTGGAAGGTCGTCCGGAAGGATGTCTGGTCTAATTAGCATATTATGCTTTTATTATTATAGATTTCCTCCAGGTTGACTGGGATCTGAGTTTATTATGAGTTTTATAAAGTCTCTCAATTTTGTGTTTCTATATTACACACCTTGTGTCTGTTTTTACTGTTGTGGTTCTACACTCTGGATTTTAAAGCCTCAAAGGTAATCATGGTAAGTCGGTATAGGTGGCTCTGTTTAAAATATTCCATCAGCAGGAACTCGGCACAGGTGACTTTCACTTGAACATGCCAGGCACTCATAAACCCTTAAATATTTTTATATTTAAATGATGTGTTCAAAAAAACAATGACACTTATTTTTACTTAACTCTAGCCACATTTGGAGAAGGAGAAGAAAATTTATTCTCAACCCATCATTTGAATATTATTGTGGCTACTTCATTGCTAAAACTGGTGGAAATTAGTCTGAGATTTGGAAAGAGCAGCTAAGTAATTTATTCCAAATTCTTATCCACAATGACTAGACTATGCCCTCCCCCCAAGAAAAAGACACACACACACAAAACCACAAACACAACAAACAAAAACCTCCAACACACACACACACACACACACACACACACACACATACACACTGTTTTAACACAATAGAAAGAATGCAGGCTTTAGAGCCACATATTCACACAAACCCCTGGGTAAATGCATTATGTTAAGTCATTTAAGATCATTACACTTCAGTTTCCTTATCTATAAAGTGGAGATGATACCTCCTTCAAGGTATGTGAGAATTACAGTATGATGGATGAACCCTAATACTTGGCACACATCATACACTCAATATATGGGTGCCATTAGCATTAGGAGGACCTCTTTCTGCTCCTGATGTAAACAGTGATTAAGAACCAGGCCATGGTATTAAAGATGACTATGCAGAAAAACTTTGGGTTCTTTGGCAATGTCATGGCATAGGAATTAAGACATAAAACTGTCTTATACTTTTGTGAGACTCAGTGAAAAAGAAAGAGCTGGGAGTGCTGAGGGCTAAACATCAGAGCAGTGATGGCTGAATTACACAGTGAGGCCAGATGGTTGAGGACAACCATCTCCTTCCCCTTCTTAACCCATAAATCTCAGAACCTGTGCCTCTTTGCATGAGCTTTGTCCATTGATGAGGCAGCTGGGCTCTCCCACAACAGGTCCCATTTGGCATATCTACCAATGACTTTCACCAAATAACACTTGTGTCCTGCCTCCTTTCCACGCCTTCCTGCCCTTTCACTAAACAGTACTAAACACCTTTACTATTTATTATTATTATTATGCTTTCTTTTTTTAATATATTTTATTGATTTCCTACAGAGAGGAAGGGAGAGGGACAGAGAGTCAGAAACATTGATGAGAGAGAAACACCGATCAGCTGCCTCCTGCGCACCCCCCACTGGGGATGTGCCCGCAACCAAGGAACATGCCCCCGACCGGAATCAAACCTGGGACCCTTCAGTCCGCAGGCCGACGCTCTATCCACTGAGCCAAACCGGTTAGGGCTATGCTTTATTTCTTTAAGCAAAATATTCTGACATCCCACATATAATTACATACAAACCTTAAGTTCCACTACTTTAATAATGGGCGTGTGGTGGTTGTTGATTTTTCCTTGAGAGAATTTTACCTCTGTAAACCACAGGGCAAAGGGACAAGACAGAACTCGAGTCACAGGACACATGGGAACAAACAGCCAGACATAGAGACAGACAGCGTCACAACAACTCCTGAGCCTGGCAGTTTCTGGGCTTCTAAAGTAGAATTTTTTTTTTTAACTAGGCAAACCACAGCTACTTGTGTGGTTGGTGTGTAGCTAAAGGCCATGTCTCTCCTATCACATGATCTCACACAGAGCTGGAGTACTTCCAGTGAGCAGGTGCTAACGGACCCTGAAAACAGTTTTTGAAAGAGACACTAGAGAAGCCAAAAAGGCACCTCTAGTTCTTGTCCCAGAATGATATGCTTTTGAAATCGAAAGAAACCCAGGTTTCCCAGAAAATTACTATCAAGGTTGCACAGAGAATCCAGTACATGAGCAGGACACCATTTACCTACCATTTATCTTAATTGGGCATCTACTGTGTGCCAGGTACTGTGTATCTCCCCAGTTTTATCTATTTAAATCTTGCCATTTCTTTAAATCTCAGGTAATCATCACGTACCTTTCCTGGCCAGGCCACATCCTCCTGTTATGCATGCTGGTAACTACGTATCTCTCCTTCACAGCTCTTGCCACGCTGAATTTTACATTTATGTATGTTATTCATTGAATAACATCAGTCTCCTCTACCAAGTTGTAAGTACCGTGAGAGCAGGGACTGTACCTGACTTTGGTTACCACTGTACCCACAGCGTGTAGCAGGCACTCCATACATATTTAGTAACTACTGCAGGTCTTTATGTTGCCTACAATCTTACAGGCTCTTAAGGTGATAGCTCAGCTGACTGGGCTTGGGGTAAGCTGAGATGAAGTGAGTAAATATTAATTGGGGAATAGTGCATATTTATTCCTTTGGGGTATAGAAATTACCCATGCCGGTGGTGAGCTGGTGAACCAGCTCTCCAAAAGCTAGCATTTTAATCCTTTATCAGCCAACACCTTCACTATAAGTGAGAATAAGAACCAGTAGAATTAGGCTCGGTGGGCCCCAATACAGGGGAGTAGAAGTACTGGAAGGGGAACTGGAAATTTGCATAAACAGGTTATTTGCTTTACTCTTTTTATTTATTTATTTCCTCACAACCTAACCAGCAACTTCTCTTTAGATTTTTGCAATGCCTAATAGTATTTTACTTTTTCAGTCATGTATTTATGCTCACATTTATTGCACAATCATATTTGTTGAGAAAATCTAAAGGAACTAAAGATTTAGCTCTAAAACATGGTTAGTTTTCATCACTTGCAACTCTCACACTAATAGGACTAAGAATTAATATTGATTTTTTTTTGCTAAAGAAAGCACCAGAAGCCAATTATCTAAATGACTATTGTTTTCTTTAAAGCATTGGGAGGCTCTATATGTATTACAATATTTCTAACATTTACCAGAGTCTTTGGAGCTTTCAATAACTTCCATGTTAGCCAATCTTTGAGTTTGAGATTGGAATAGGATTGGTTACTGTGTACAGCCAATATCACATGGAACCAAGTCTAGACTATAGCTGGAGTGAGTGTTAACCTGGTGGACACTATTGGGAGCAAATGAGACCCAGCTCCCAGTAACGGGCTATACACTTCCTGGACACACTCAGGGTTAATGCCATACACTGACACATATTGAAGCCTCTAGCATAGGTATGTACTCAAAAAGCCTTTGTTTAATTAACTATAAACTTAAATATATGAAGCCAGACCTCTGTAAAAGATCTTAAGGTTGAAAACATGTTTTATAATAGATACAAGCCTGAAGCAGTAAATGGGAGCAGATATGACAATAGAGTCTTTGATGTCGATAGAAAGTCAAACTGGAAAATAGTCATCCTTCAGAAGCTAAAATCCACCCACACTGGAAATTGTCACTAACGTACTCCTGCCCAGGAATAACACATACTCCGACTTGTAAAGCTTGTCTGGTTCCTTTACTCTTACCATAGTAAGAGGTCAAGGAGCAGAGAGAGGGCAATTTACAGTTCTAATAAAGGCAGGTTGAAATAGGTTAGAATTTAACTGGGCAAAAAACACTGAACAAATGCAGACACCAAAACAGCAAGAAGTTATGTGGCCCAGATTTTAAATGGTCTAGAAAATCATTATCCTTCTGCTATTCGAAATCTCTATCAGGGTAGCCTCTTGGCTTTGAAATACTTTATGTCCATTCTGAGGGATTAGGTGCTTTCCCCTTTATTTAGTTGCACTGTTTGGCTTGTAATAAAATCTGCAAATATCTCAGTAACCAAATACAATATAGTTGCATCTGCTTTGTGATAACCTACTTTTAGGGGTCCCATAAAGTACTGATGGTTGTTTTGCAAGAAAATATGTAACTGGTCATTTCTCAAAAGATGAATATTTGCTTTACAGAACATGGTAAAACAGAATAATGGCCTCCATAGACATGAGACTTTACAGATGTGAAGATTAAGATATAAAAATGTAAAGATCAAGGTTAAGGCCCTTGAGATGGAAAAGACTTTACAGATGTGAAGATTAAGATTATCCCAAATCAACTAGATAGACCCAACCTAGTCACACAGGTCCTTAAAAGCAGAGAGCATTCCCCGGCTGAGGTCAGAGTGAGAATTTGAGGAGTCGATCGGCTGTTGCTGGTGTTGGAGATGGAGGAAGAGACCTTGGAGGAAGAGACCTGTGCCCCAAAGGCATGTGAGCAGCCCTAGAAGCTGGAGAAGCTGGAAACATGTTTTCTCCTGGCGGCTCTAGAAAGAAAGGCAGCCCTACCAATATCTTATTGTTAGCTTGGTGAAACCTGTGTCAGACTTCTGGTCTACCTATAATAATAAAAGCATAATATGCTAATTAGACCAGACGTCCTTCCAGATGACCTTCAGACGAAGCCGGGGCTGCGAGGGAAGCCTGGGTCCAGGGTGCCAGAGGGAAGCTGGTGCCAGCAGCCGGGGGAAGGAAGGCCTCTATATTTAAAAGACATCATATGTGACAATTAAGCTCATGTAGTGTCAACAATGCATGTAATTAAATTGAATCAATCATAATACAAACAGCTATGACAAATTTGTGCATGCTTAGGCAATGGCAGCTACATTATAATTGTTACCTCACTGACAGTGACTATAGGATTGTAAGATGCACCCTGATTTCAAAAATGTTAAAATGTAAACAAATAGAACCTATGAAATATGGAAGATAAGATCTGTGCTTCCCAGTTTTTCACAATCTCCACCACTCCCTACCACTAACTTCCTGTGTCCACTGGCATTACTGGCCTGGCCTCTGGGTCCCGGGTTTAACCTCTCAGTTTCCTATTTCATACATAGGAAAAATGATAAATACTCCATAGGTTCATAATAGGGTGAAGGCTGAATTTACATCATAAATATGGAGACCGGTGAATATTACAAATTATAATGCAGATGACCAAGATGCCCTGAGGCTGCCAGTTAGCAGACTGGAGTCTTTGCACCCTTTTTCTCTTTTCCCTCTCCTCCTCAATCCATGTCCAATTGGGCCTTAGATCTTTCCATCTATCTTTTCTTTTTCCACTGCCCATTCACATGCCAATGCTTAATTATTTTAATAGCCTCCTAATGATTCTAACTCTAGCTCTTCTGTCGGTTTTACAAAAACAAAGTCTTTGCCTGTGTCTGTCTTTCTTGACAAGCAACTCCAAACTTTTAATGGTATACATTTTGACTGAAAAAGCACAATCCCCTTAGCCTGGAATCTGTAAGATAATGAAAAAAGATGTCTTTTTAAAGGACCAGAGCAATGCTGTTCCCTAAAAACACACCATAAACCCTGCGTGTCTTTACTGACAGCATTCTCCCTTTATTCTTCTATGCATATCTAAGTTCCAGGAATTTGTTAGAATTGAGATGAAATCAGCTCATTCATGAAACCTTTATCAACCAACTCGGGCCTTGATCACCCTGTCTGACCCCGCGTATCACATGCCAAATGCCTCTGAATTTTTAACTTATCCAGCATTATGCCCTAAATCGTGTAAGATGCCAGTTGTTAATGATCATGAATATATTCCCAGGTGTTGTATTGTCCCTTAACTCGGTTATGTTCACTCCTGTATTGGCAGTTCACTGATGCATTTCATTTTACCTGAAACACCTTTCTCTTACATGTACGCTATTTAAACCCTTCTCACCATTCAAGGGTCAGCTCAAGTTTTCCACCTCTTCTAAGAATTTAACCACTCTAGCTCTGGCCATACATATCCACTGTTTGAGTCATTAATTTGGACACGAGTTTGTTCTGTGCTATTGAAGCATCCATCTTATATAAAAACTGCTGCTTGAAATTTTAACCCTGCGATTTTGGATTCTGTAAACCCTTGCTTGCTTAAATAATAAGGAAAATAAGACTACTCCCATTCCAGAGAGGCCATAAACTATGCCCCAGACAAAGTTGTCAGAGCTGGCACCAGGCCAGGCCTTGATATATGGTCTCATGGCCCCTTCCCAGCACACAGGCCTTCTTTCTCAGAAGGCCCAGAAGTCTCATTCCAAATTTGGGAGACAAAGAGCTAGAAAAAGTATAAATAGAAAAAGTTTCCTCTATGTTGGGGGGCTCAGAATTTGAAAGACACATTTTTTTCTTTGGGTCTGTGCATAATTAAAATGTAACTCCCCCTTCTCTAAGCATGGCTTGGTTTTTCTCCGGTCTTCTGTAACACTATAACTCTGCTTATCTAGTTGATGTGTGGAATTCATGGTTTTTCCTCCAACCAGATTTCAAGTACTTCAAGACAGGAACCTCTATCATACTTTTTGAATATTAGAATTCCACCCCTGCCACATACTTGCTGTGTGGCCTTGGGAAAGTCATTTGGTTCCTAAGAGCTCAATTTTTTTCATTTGCAAAATGAAGAAAATGTATGACAATAGACCTATCAAAGTGCCTGGCCCATAGTGAGTCCTCATTAAATGTTTATTGTTTGTGTAATATTAGTTTGTAAGTTTCTATCCCATCTGATTCCCACCATTCTGTCCTCGAATACATAAAGGCCACTTGTTGGACTAATTATTTCAGCATTAAACTGATGTAGTGCTAATCTCTGGAATGGTTTGTTGCTCACCACAATGGCCACTACTAATGATATGCTATCCAGAGACAGACACTCCCAGAGGTTGGGACTTTGTTAGTGAGATATTGAAGGAAAACACTGTCATCTTTTGATCCTAAAACGTATATTTTCCACCTATAGTAACACTTGCCTCCCTAATAAGAGTTTTGTGAGGTTGAAATGAGGTAAATTGTGTGAAAGTGCTTAAAAAATTTTATAACGTACTATTAACATGTTATTATTCTAGTGTCCTTATTCACAATTTTGTTTTAATTAAATTGCTTTCTCAATTACAGTAAAAGAGGCTATGAACTATTCTCAAAGATTATTCACTTATCCATCCATTCTATTTGTCAACAAATATGTACTGATGTCTTGTTAGGGGCAGAGTAGCTGCGATCACAAGGGGATAGGTACAAAGATATAATACATCTACCCTCAAAAAAACTTCGTATGATCCCCTTTCCCTTCTCACCTTTCACCTTAAACCATCCTGTTTATCAACTGAACATTTTATGTTTCTGCACATGAGACAAGATGGGGTGGAGAAAGGAGCTGTATAGGTGTCATGGAAGGGGACTCATCTGTCTGATCAACTTGTGAACCACAAGAACTGTATTCATAGTGTAGTGCATCTTCTAGAGATGAAAAGTCTCAGCCCCAGAACACAATGCCAAATTATGAAAACTTCAAAATCAGAAGAAAACCACCAAAGGGTATTCTAAAAAAAAAAAGTATACCTACTAAAGACTCTGACCACATATCATTATGACTCATAGTAAAATGGTCCTTGGTGATTCACTGCAACTTATTTTTGAAGCATGATAATTATCTTTATTGCTTAAATTAAGCTTTTTTTTAATTTCCAAAAACAATTTTTTTAAAACCCTTGAGGCTTTGTTGGATTTTTATTCCATTGTTTAATGTAAATAAGATTAAATACTCTGAGTCTTTCAAGTCTAACATAAGTCATGGTTACACTTTTGTAATACAGGAGGTATTTCGAATTTCCATTCTTGATCAGTTTTGGAAAGAATAAAAATATTTTTTAAAATAGCAGGTTAGCTATGAAGTAAAAGTTTTAAAGATATATTATAAAAATGCTATTTCAGTGTATTTCAAACGTTGAAACCTTAAAGATAAGCAAAGGAAGAGAGGGAGAGAAAATTCTATGAAATATTTTCTCTGCCTTTACTTAAACAAGTATTAACCTATTTCAAAACCAATATCAGTTTCATAGTAAATGAGTTTTGACATGTGCATGATTATGGTTAAATTTTGAGAAAATGGCCTGGCCTGAGGCTAACAATCTTCTGAGATACTAACCACTTCAGATATTCTCACTACTGCATAATGAGTGAATTCATCTGATAGGAGATTGGATGCAACTGAACTCTCCACTAAGGAATTGAGTTTATTTTTTTTTTAGGGACTGATTATTTCTAAATAAGGAAATAACCTGAAATACTCTAAAGAAAAGAGAAAATATGTCCTCCAAAGACCTGAGTGTGGGCCTTATTCCCCTTAACTACCATGGTACTTGGCACATCATAATTTGCATGTGGTCTTTTTGAATTGCAATGAAATCATAGAAAAATAATCCGAACTGAGAGGGAATATGTGCATTTCTGCATATAACATTTTAACAATGTTATCTGACTTAGGAAGCAGAAAACAGTACTTTGCCAAGAATTTTATTAATTAATTAACATGTATAGGTGACATGGAAGGGGTCTCATCTGAATGATCAACTCGTGAATCTTCTAGAGATGAAAAGTCTCAGGCCCAGAAAGCAATGCCAATCGCTACTATTTTATACCGTGTGCTTCACCAAGTCACTATTTGTTTCTTCATGTTTGTTTAATAACTTTTATTATTTATGAAATAGGACTGTTTTTTTCTGACTTTATAAATACATTTTTTTTAATGAAAAAGTGTTTCCAATATCTGTGCCATTTAACCTAATCAATGAACCAATGAGTTTGGTAACATTACTACTCCTATTTTTCAGACACTCTAATCAAGCAGAGGACCAGGTAGGAAAAAGGCATAAATTAGTTCATTGTATACACAGGGCCCTTCCTCAAGAGAAATGTGAATGTGGCCAGAACTTCTTGAACTGTACACAATTCAAGAAGTGCAGTTCTTCACTGAACACTATCAACATTACATAATTAGCCACTAGACTGGTTATATATATTTACATGTTGTTTAATAAATACATATTAGCACTTTAATAAGTGCCAACTAGTATTCTAAGTACATTACATATAACTCTTTTAATCCTTCTAACAAATTTTGAGAGAGGTATTATTATTTATCTCATCCTATATAATAAAGAGCTAATATGCTAATTAGACCAAACAGCCGAACGACCGTCCATACCACATTCCAGACAATCGTCCCGATGACCTTCCAGATGAAGCCGGAGCTGCGAGGGCCAGCCGAGGCTCTGAGGGCTGGCCAGGGCTGAGAGGGGCTGCGAGGGCAGGCCAGGGCTGCAAGGGGCTGTGAGGGGCTGCGAGGGCTGGCCAAGGCTGGGAGGGACTGTGAGGGCTAAGCCCTTTGCACGAATTTCATGCACTGGACCTCTACTTTTACAGATAAAGAAGCTGCGATACACAGAAGTTAAAGCCCAAGGTACACACAGCTCATATGTGAAGGACCTGGGGTCCAAAGGCAACACTCTGGATTTTAAACCTCTACAGAGCAAGGATCATTTTCAACAATCATGTACTCCTGCCATAATTAACATAGTACTTTGTATTTAGAGGTATTTGTTAAGTATTTGCTGAATAGAACTATAATAGCAGTGAACGTTTTTGGATCAGTATAATTTAGGGAGCCTTTCTTTTTAGTCACTGCCACCAAAGTAAAAATTACTGCCTTTAACTGATGTTTATTGGGGGCAATAAGGACTTTAGTGAATGAAACAAATGGGAAATATCATCATACCTTTCTCTGCAACTTAGAAGTCAGCAAGCTCTCTGAACTTCAATTTCTTCAACAGTAAAATAGGGATACTTAATACCCTGAGAAAGAAGTTGTGAAGATTAGAGATAATACAGTAAGCACTGCAGAAAGTAATATATTAGAATCAAATGGTTAATGATAATAACGCCTGTAGTTATTATTTATTTACTTATTTTATTTATTTTTTAAATATATTTTTGTTGATTTCAAAGAGAGGAAGAGAGATAGAAACATCAATGTTGAGAATCATCAATCCGCTGCCTCCCTCACACCCCCTACTGGAAATTGAGCCCTTGTCCCTGGCATGTGCCCTTGATGGGAATCGAACCCAGGACCCTTCAGTCCATAGGCTGACACTCTATCCACTGAGCCAAACCGGCTAGGGCAAAACCTGCTGCTATTATTATTATTATTATTATTATTATTATTATTATCATTATTATTCTCTTTAGCTTTAGAGCATACTTCTAGCTGATGGAGTAAATGGAACTACAATTTAGGTCTTCAGATTTCCAATCTAGCTTGTGCAGACTCTCATTGCTATTCTCCTCTATGTTATTAGGAGAGAGTTAAATAGCCTTTACACCTATTTAATACCAGCATCATACTTTCAATGCACCCCATTTTTCAGTTCTGTTTTTAAGCCTGATTGTGAAAATAATTTTGTGTTGTTTCAGAGAACAAAGCAATTTGGTCTTTCTGATTAAGGAACTCTCCTGACACTACATCAGGATTAAATTCACTCTGGAAAGCAGATGTTATTATATCAAAACCACAAAATGTTATCAGGGCGGTTCCCTCAGAAGACACTTACTGGCAAAAAACTTACAACACTTACTATCAAACATTTACCATTTTTCTCTTTGTAAGAGTTTACGGTAGAAATTTTAGAAAGTACAAAGAAAAAAAGAAGAATAAAATAAAAATCTCCAGAAATACCATCACTGAGAAAAGCACAGGCCTGTGAAAGGGAGAGGGGAATGGAAATTTTTAAACTACATGCAATACTTCTAATTTGCATTTTATTTCTACAATAGACTTTTTATGTCATTAAATATCCTTGTACAAATCACTTTAAAAGGCTGTTTGAAATTCTATTGTATGGATACACAGTAATTTAGTTAACTGAACATATGGTTGTTCACAATTTTTTCACTTACAGGCAATATTGCTGTGAAGATTCCTGTGCACAGATATAGTCAAATTCTTGGGATAAAATTATGGAAGTGAATTACTTGGTCAAAGGTTTTAAATATTTTTTAATGCTTGCCAAAGTTCTTCCAGAAATGAATGAACCTTGCCAACAATAAATGTTATCACTAAAAACTGTCTTTGCCCATTTATTGTTTTTTAAAATGATACCTTTCTAGGTTTTTAAAGCCCTGTATTTTTTGGTTACTAATGATACTCAAAATGTAAAACATATTTATCTCTCATTTTATACTTTTTTGTGTGAAATAACTATTATATACCTCATCACTTTTATATTTATTACTATTTCTGTGAGCTCTCTAGGTAGTACTCCTTTGTTATATTTGTAGCAATATTTTCATTAGTCTCTTTTCTTTTGATTTTTAATTTTTGATATTTTTACCAAAAAAAGTCAAGGTTTCCACTCATTTTTATGTAATTTACTCTGTTAACTTTGGCACTAAACTTAAAAATTCTCACTCTACCCAAAGATTGTAAAAATATTAACACTTGTTCTCTGGCACTTAAAGATTTTAGGTGTTTTTTTAACTTTATTTTTATTTACACTATTACAGATGTCCCCATTTTCCCCCACTTTGCTCACTCCCACCTCCACCTCCCCTTCCCAATGGCCGTCACCACACTGTTGTCTGTGTGTATGGGTTGTGCAGATATGATCTTTGGCTAATCCCAAACTTAAAAACATAATATCTCTGAGATCTCTTTTTGGACATTACTTGAGGTAGGAAAACACATAGAGGTTCCTACATAAAAGGAGTATATAATATATATTTTTTGTATTTTTCCTCAATGATTAGACACTGGTTATAAGACCCTTTATTGAATAACTATCAATCCCCCCATTGATTTGAAATACCAATTTATTTACATATTACATACTTATTTTCAGTTGTGTTTATGTACTTTTTATATCATTGCTGTTTGCTCATTCCTATACTAATCCCACATTATTTTAATTATGGTGGCTTTATATTACTTTTTAAAAATCTCATGGGACAAATCTCTCCCACTTCTTTTTATTTTATAAAATTTCATAGCAAGTGTCACTCAGATTTTCTTCCAAATAAATTTAAAAGTGATTTTAACATACTTTTAAAGCTAAGAATTTTAAATATATGGTAACAGAGGGAGACTAGACTTTGGGTGATGAGCACACAATGCAATATACAGATGATGTATTATAAAATTGTACACTTGAAACTTACATAATGTTATTAACCAATGTCACCCCAATAAATTTGATAAATAAATAAAGCTAAGGATCTACAATATTTTATTAGGAGTCTATTAAAATATTTTTATTCCATAAAGTGCTTAAAATTGCAATACTTTTGATTGGTTGAAGAAAATAAGGTTGTAAATTATAGAACATGCTAGTAGAAAAAGCTGTGAATTATTTTCTCTATGCCTTTAATTCCAAGATAATCATTTAGTAAAAACAAGGTGTTAGACTCATTTCTACTTAGTCATAAAACTTTGCTGTTTTCCCCACAAGATTTCTGAAAGTCTGACCTATGTGATGTAGGCCCAGAATCATGGTATGTTTGAAATAATTCAATTTATGAGCCAAGAACAATATTTTTAACTTAAAAATCATGAAACAGATATATAAGTTCTATGTCTCCTTGAAGATCCAGATCACATTCCCTCTCCTACAGGAAGTCTTCACCATTCTCTCCAGATCTTGGTGTCCTCTCTCCCACTGACAACTAAAATCAGACTATCTCTTGTTATATCACCTTTTACTGTTGGGAGGATGTGTGTGTGTGTGTGTGTGTGTGTGTGTGTGTGTGTGTGTGTGTGTGTGTGTTATGTATCCAGCCTCTCTAGCAGATTGCAGACACTCTACCAGCCCTGTTCCCCAGAGACAGTGCATAGTCAAAATGTGCTTTTCAAGGATTATTTCCAATCTGTGATTCCATGTTTTTGTTTTGATTTTCCCAAGATTATGCTGCCTATTTAACTGTTGTCATGATTCCAATACAGTCTGGCCCTGGTATTTAAGTACTATAATACTTATGTGATTTAAATTATCACTGCTTTTGTAATTAATCACACACTGCCTGGCATGGTGTTGAGGTAGAACACATAGGAATAT
>NW_005871059.1:13028724-13092337 GCF_000147115.1 Myotis lucifugus | reverse complement strand
AAAGCCAAAGCATTTTTACAACAATGTATCAATGAAATGCAAAATCAAATACCAGTCCAAAAGCTTTGTGGATCTGAGCCCTAGTTTGTTTGGCTCAGTGCGGGGAGCCGGTCCATCCTTGCTGCTTGACAGTTGCTGTAGAGAAGAAACATCTGCACAGCATATGTTTCAAGGGACCTGGCATATATGGCATACTGTTTTTAATATGTTTGCTCCCCTTCTTGGTGCTATGTGTTTTAACCAAGGTCACCTCTCCGAGAAAGGTTGTTTCCCCAGGTAGGAATTTTTCCCTGAAGTTAGGAAGGGAATAAAACCCCTTAACTAAGTGCCAGGCGGGTATTTAATCACTTTAACTATGAACAATCACGCTTAAACTACATAATCTTTACTCCCTGGAATGGAGATAAGAAACACCCTAACCTTTGGAATAGAAATTGATAGGATTAAGATCAACTGGTATAAATACAGATGTAACAAGACAACTGAAGGTTGCTGATCAACTGAAGGTTGTCTCCGTGTCATTCCTTCTTCGCGGACTCCGTCCACACCTTTGGGGACCCCTGGACCTGCTGGGGTTGGACCCCAGCAGCTCAGTGGATAGAGTGTCGGCCTGCAGACTGAAGGGTCCCAGTCAAGGTTTCTGTACTCCTCCTCCAAGGGAAAGTCATGATCACACTAACGGAGCTAAAATGTTTAGCAGACGCCCAATCATCTTATCACATCCTAAAACCGTGGTGGGACGTCTTCTGCTATTACATCACCCTGGTCATGCTGCTGGTGGCCGTGCTTGCGGGCACGCTGCAGCTGACGCAGAGCCGGGTTCTGTGCTGTCTTCCGTGTAAGGTGGAATTCGACAATCACTGCTCCGTGCCTTGGCACCTCTTGAGAGCCAGCGTGAATGCTTCCTCCGACCTGGGGCCGCAGCTCCTGCTCCCCCTCCGAATCCCGAATGACCTCCACCGCCAGCAGTACTCCTACATCGACGCCATATGCTACGAGAAGCAGCTCCACTGGTTCGCAAAGTTCTTCCCCTACCTGGTGCTCTTGCACACGCTCATCTTCGCAGCCTGCAGCAACTTTTGGCTTCACTACCCCAGCACGAGTTCCCGTCTCGAGCACTTTGTGGCCATCCTGCACAAGTGCTTCGATTCTCCGTGGACCACCCGCGCCCTGTCGGAAACGGTGGCGGAGCAGTCAGTGAGGCCCCTGACGCTCTCCAAGTCCAAGGTTCTGCTTTCATCCTCAGGGTGTTCGGCTGATGTGGATGCCAATAAGCAGTCCTTGCCCTACCCGCAGCCCGGCATGGAGTCGGCTGGCATAGAAAGCCCGACTTCCAGTGTCCTGGACAAGAAGGAGGGCGAGCAGGCCAAAGCCATCTTTGAAAAAGTGAAAAGGTTCCGCATGCACGTGGAGCAGAAGGATATCATTTACAGAGTGTATCTGAAGCAGATAATAGTCAAAGTCATTTTGTTTGTCTTCATCATTAGTTACGTTCCATATTTTTTAACCTACATCACTCTTAAAATTGACTGTTCAGTTGACGTGCAGGCTTTCACGGGATATAAGCGTTACCAGTGCGTCTACTCCTTGGCAGAAATATTTAAGGTCCTGGCTTCGTTCTATGTCATCCTGGTTATACTTTATGGCTTCACCTCCTCCTACAGCTTGTGGTGGATGCTGAGGAGCTCCCTCAAGCAATATTCCTTTGAGGCGTTGAGAGAGAAAAGCAACTACAGCGACATACCGGACGTCAAGAATGACTTTGCCTTCATCCTCCATCTGGCTGACCAGTACGATCCTCTTTATTCCAAACGCTTCTCCATATTCCTGTCGGAGGTCAGTGAGAACAAACTGAAGCAGATCAACCTCAATAACGAATGGACGGTGGAGAAACTGAAAAGCAAGCTGGTGAAAAATGCCCAAGACAAGGTAGAACTGCATCTCTTTATGCTAAACGGTCTTCCAGACAACGTTTTTGAGCTGACTGAAATCGAAGTGCTCAGCCTAGAGCTGATTCCTGAGGTCAAGCTGCCCTCCACCGTCTCCCAGCTGGTCAACCTCAATGAGCTTCATGTGTGCCATTCCTCTCTGGTGGTAGACCATCCTGCCCTGGCCTTTCTAGAGGAGAATTTAAAAGTTCTCCACCTGAAATTTACTGAAATGGGGAAAATTCCACGCTGGGTATTTCACCTGAAGAATCTCAAGGAACTTTATCTGTCGGGCTGTGTTCTCCCTGAGCAGCTGAGTACCATGCAGTTGGAGGGCTTTCAGGACTTAAAAAACCTGAGGACCCTCTACCTGAAGAGCAGCCTGCCCCGGATCCCACAAGTCATTACAGACCTCCTGCCTTTCTTGCAGAAACTGTCCCTCAATAATGAGGGAAGCAAACTGGTTGTGTTGAACAACCTGAAAAAAATGGTCAATCTGAAAAGCCTAGAGCTGCTCAGCTGTGACCTTGAACGCATTCCACACTCCATTTTCAGCCTGAACAATCTGCATGAGTTAGACCTAAAAGAAAACAACCTTAAAACCGTGGAGGAGATCATCAGCTTTCAGCATCTCCAGAATCTTTCTTGCTTAAAATTGTGGCACAATAACATTGCTTATATACCTGCCCAAATTGGGGCATTATCTAATCTAGAGCAGCTGTCTTTGGACCATAATAATATTGAGAATCTACCCCTGCAGCTTTTTCTATGCACTAAACTACATTATTTGGATCTAAGCTATAACCACCTGACCTTCATTCCAGAAGAAATCCAATATTTGAGTAATTTGCAGTACTTTGCTGTGACCAACAACAATATTGAGATGCTACCAGATGGGCTGTTTCAGTGCAAAAAGCTGCAGTGTTTACTTTTGGGGAAAAATAGCCTGATGAGTTTGTCCCCTCACGTGGGTGAGCTTTCGAACCTTACTCATCTGGAGCTCATTGGTAATTACTTGGAAACACTTCCTCCTGAACTGGAAGGGTGTCAATCTCTAAAACGGAGCTGCCTGATTGTCGAGGAGAACTTGCTCAATACTCTTCCTCCCCCGGTCACAGAACGCTTGCAGACGGGCTTAGATCAATGTTGACCTAAAGAGAAAACTTCTAGAAGTGTGCCCCAGGGCTTTAAATGAGAACTAAAATTTCCTAACTTATAAAGATTTTTAAAATGGGTAATAATTATGACTAACTATAATCAAATGTTTTATTAAAAAGCGTCTCAGTGTCTAAGTAAACAGGTAAAAAGTGTTAACACTGAAATGAGTTTTGTGAAAAGAAAAAAAAATCTCATAGGACAAATCTCTCCCACTTCTTTTTATTTTATAAAATTTCATAGCAAGTGTCACTCAGATTTTCTTCCAAATAAATTTAAAAGTCATTTTAACATACTTTTAAAGCTAAGAATTTTAAATATATGGTAACAGAGGGAGACTAGACTTTGGGTGATGAGCACACAATGCAATATACAGATGATGTATTATAAAATTGTACACTTGAAACTTACATAATGTTATTAACCAATGTCACCCCAATAAATTTGATAAATAAATAAAGCTAAGGATCTACAATATTTTATTAGGAGTCTATTAAAATATTTTTATTCCATAAAGTGCTTAAAATTGCAATACTTTTGATTGGTTGAAGAAAATAAGGTTGTAAATTATAGAACATGCTAGTAGAAAAAGCTGTGAATTATTTTCTCTATGCCTTTAATTCCAAGATAATCATTTAGTAAAAACAAGGTGTTAGACTCATTTCCACTTAGTCATAAAACTTTGCTGTTTTCCCCACAATATTTCTGAAAGTCTGACCTACATGATGTAGGCCCAGAATCATGGTATGTTTGAGATAATTCAATTTATGAGCCAAGAACAATATTTTTAACTTAAAAATCATGAAACAGATATATAAGTTCTATGTCTCCTTGAAGATCCAGATCACATTCCCTCTCCTACAGGAAGTCTTCACCATTCTCTCCAGATCTTGGTGTCCTCTCTCCCACTGACAACTAAAATCAGACTATCTCTTGTTATATCACCTTTTACTGTTGGGAGGATGGATGTTGTGTGTGTGTGTGTGTGTGTGTGTGTGTGTGTGTTATGTATCCAGCCTCTCTAGCAGATTGCAGACACTCTACCAGCCCTGTTCCCCAGAGACAGTGCATAGTCAAAATGTGCTTTTCAAGGATTATTTCCAATCTGTGATTCCATGTTTTTGTTTTGATTTTCCCAAGATTATGCTGCCTATTTAACTGTTGTCATGATTCCAATACAGTCTGGCCCTGGTATTTAAGTACTATAATACTTATGTGATTTAAATTATCACTGCTTTTGTAATTAATCAACACTGCCTGGCATGGTGTTGAGGTAGAACACATAGGAATATTTACTGTGGAGTTTTTTTTTCTTTCATTTCTGGGGAATTGTGAAAAAAGTAGGAAAAGAGAATAAACTTAGACTATAAAATTAGAAAAGGCATGAATAGAAGGAAAAAATTTTGATGGGCACAACATGACATTGTATAGCTTCTAATTCTTTCCCAGACATAACCAGTAAGGAGTAAAAAAGATGAGCTAAAATTTCTGTAGAGTAGGCTTCTGCTTCTAGGTAGATGTAGGAGAAGTCAAGAGAAATTCCTCAAGAGTAGAACCACCTAAAATTAACAGAAGCTTAGCTGACCAGAAGGCTGACCATCTTACAGGGTGGTCAAAGCCCATAGGTGGGATATACCTCTGGCTAACTGGAGTGGGCCATAGAACAGGACATTTAACACCCCAAAAAGACTGCAGAACAAAATTGCCCAGCAAGGACTGCACCAGCCCAGGTTAAGCTCACACTCTCTCTTCCCTCATCTCTTTGTTGTTATGCTAGAGAAAAAGTGAACTGAAAAAATAAAAATACCCTCAAACAGCCCAGAGGGAAAAGAATAAATAGGCCCAGAGATAAGAATTAGGGAGAATACACCCACACTATATTATAGAAGATACTGTAAGCTAAGCTGTCTAAATAAAATATGAACAAGAAGAAATGAAATGTTAGGGCAATTAAATAAATGAGAGAAAGGAGAGGGGGAGAGAGAGAGAGAGAGAGAGAGAGAGAGAGAGAGAGAGAGAGAGAAAGAAGAAGAAGAAGAAGAAGAAGAAGAAGAAGAAGAAGAAGAAGAAGAAGAAGAAGGAGGAGGAGGAGGAGGAGGAGGAGGAGGAGGAGGAAAGAAACCATATTAGCAGCAAAATTAGGTGAAGAACCTTGTTTGAAAGAAAAATAACAAAGAAACAAGCAGATTTTTCAAGAGTATAAAGCAATGTAACAATATATAGATTTAATAAAAAGAACAAAACGTCAAGCTGATAAACAACAGAATGAGATGATACAGTGATTCAGCAGCAGGGGTCCACAAATAGGTGTTTTTGAATGGCCTGTGCTTGTAGCCTAAGATTGTTTTTACATTTTTATTTATTTATTTTTTTCTTATGCATTGAAGTTTTTATTTCAATGGGTGGGTGGGTTTGTTGTTTTTTTTTACTTTTTAAAAGGTTGTAAAAACATAAAACAAAGAATATGTGGCAGAGACCATATGTGGCTCACCAAGAATAAAATATTTACTCTGACCCTTTACAGAAAAAGCATGCTGACCCCTGCTCTTGAGAAATGAAATAAATTGAAAACAAAAATTATACCATTATAGATTACTAGAGGCCCGGTACACAAAATTTGTTCACCCAGGGGGTGTCTCTCAGCCCGGCCTGTGCCCTCTCGCAATCCAGGACCCTTCGGGGGATGTCCGACTGCCGGTTTAGGCCAAATCCCTGCAGTCGGACATCCGGCAGTCAGATATCCCTCTCACAATCCGGGACCACTTGCTCCTAACCGCTCGCCTGCTTGCCTGCCTGCTCAGTGTGTGTCATACTGACTGGTCATTCCAGTCATTCCAGTAGTCCCACCCTAACAGTCAGTTAGGCTTTTATATATATAGATAATATAGATAATATCTATAGATCACAACATATTATATATGTATGCAGATATTTTTTCATATATATGGATGTTAATTACCTGATATTTGAACAAAAAGAAGCTTGAAATACTCATTGTAAATCCAAAAACTAAATAAATTAAAATAACTAGAAAAATGGGGGGCAAAGATGATTGGGAAATTAGAAGACAGATAATTTATCCAATGTAAAAATAACTTTGTCCTTGAAATAGCATCTCAACAAAGTTAATGAAAAAGTTATTAAATGATGTAATTCATCTATATCTTTCTAAAATGAAGGAATAGCTAATTCTACACATCAAATGGACACCTTGTATACAAGAAAGATTGATACAGATTACTAACACCGGGACATATACTGGTTAAGTCATTGAGCTTTAAGATTAAAGAAAGAATTCTTCTGGAACTCAAGCGAAAAGAGAAGTTATCTACAGGTGAGGGGACGGGTGTATCAGTCAGGCCTCAGGTATCCTCATAGCAATATTCAATACCATAAGACAGTAGAGCAATGCTTACAGTGCTCAGAAGGAGAAAAGATATGATTCAGGAATACCGTACCCTGCAATTTGACATCCAATGTATAGGCATTCTTCCGTGTGAAATCATACAGGGAATAGAGCCCTTTTTGAAAAGCTTAACTTTAACAGTAAAAGCTAACTAACTTAAAGGTGAATCAAAACTAAAGACGTAACATCAGAGTATAGGTAAAAAAAAAAAGGCTGATAATGATCACTAAATCCATTTAAAAGTAAAACTAAAACTAAAAATTTTGGCAAACCATATTTTCACAATAGAGTGTAAATGCTATAAATTCCAATAAAGTAAAAATAATATAAATGACAAAAATTGAGAGATTGGAATAGAAAACCTGGAAGAGTGTTAATAACCTTTCTTTCATGGCATGGAGTCAGTCATACACTGTCCTAATACATGTTTCTAATCTCTTTTTTTTAACCAGAGTGCTCTTGTGGAAAAAGAAACATTTCTCTGAATCTCAGCAATTCCTTCAGTTTTCTTTTGTTTTCTTGCATTATATTTAGGTCAAATTAAATATAATACTTCTATTTTAAAAGTAGTATGTATAATATGACCTCATTCCTATTAAATTGTTTAAGTTCTATCTCTCCCTCCATTAGTGATGTTGAATGAATTGCCAACCCATTCATTCATTCATTCATTCATTCATTCATCCAATCATCTTAAATAAATGCAAAGGGAGATGTCTGAAATTATGCTCATCATGAAGAGAGGCAATTGGGAGACTTATTGCTTTCTACCTGGTACTTTTCTCTTTTGCCTAAAATTCATATGTATATGTTACCACGTTTTAAAAAAACCAATAAAGTCATTATCTTTTTCTTTTTTAAATTTGGGTAAAATATACATAACATAAAGTTTACCATTTTCACCATGCTAACTGAACAGCTCTGTGGCATTAAGTTCATTCACATTGTTGTGCAACCATCAATATTATCCATTTCCTGAACTCTTTCACAATCCCAAGTGGAAACTCTCTAATCATTAAATAATAAATATTTCTCCTTTCACCAGCCCCTAGTAACCACTATTCTACTTTCTAGGTTCCTCATATAAGTGGAATCATACAATATTTGTCCTTTTGTGTCTCTCTTATTTCTGTTAGCATAATGTTTTCAAGGGTTAGCCATGTTGTAGCATGTGTCAACTTTATTTCTTTTTAAAGTCAAATAATATTCCATTGTGAGTATATATTGCATTTTGTTTATTTATCGTGGACATTTGGGTTGTTTCCACCCTTTGGGTTGTGAAAAATACAACTATGAACATTGGTGTACAAATATTTGCTAAAGTCTCTGCTTTTAATTCTTTTGATCATATACCTACAAGTGAAATTGCTAGATCACATGATAATTCTGCTTACTTTTTTGAGGAACTGCCATATGTTTTTCAACAGTGGCTACACCATTTACATTCCCACAGTTATGTGCAACGGCTCCAATTTCTCCACTTCCTTGACAACATTTGCTATCTTTTTAGTTTTTAGGGTAATAGTCTTCCTAATGGGTGTGAAGTAATATTTCACGGTGGTTTTGATTTGAATTTCCCAAATGATTAGTGATGTTGAATGTTTTTTATTGGCCACTGACGCATCTTCTTTGGAGAAATGTCTGTTCAAATCCTTTGCTCATTTTTTTATTGAGTTGTTTGTTTTTTGTTGTTATTGCTATGTTGGAGGAGTTTTATACTGGATATTAATCCCTGATCAGACACATGATTGGCAAATATTTTCTCTATTTTGTGTGTTGCTTTTTCATTCTGTGTCCTTTGATGCATAAAACTTTTTAATTTTGATAAAGTCTAATTTATCTACTTTTTCTTTCATACCCTGTACTTTTGTCTGTCTTATCTAAGTAATTATTTTCAAGTTCAATGTCATGAAGCTTTCCTGTGTTTTCTTCTAAGAGTTTTATAATTTTAGCTCTTATGTTTAAGTCATTCATCCATTGTTTAATAATTCTTATATGTGATGTACGTTTAGGGTCCAATTCATTCTTTTGAATCTAAAGTCATTACTTTTTTAAAAAAAAATATTTGAGAGAGAAAAACATTAATTTGTTGTTCCACTTATCCATGCATTCATTAGTTGACTCTTATATATGCCCTGACCAGGGATCCGACCTACAACCTTGGGCTATCAGGATAATGCTCTAGCCCAGTGGTCGGCAAACTGCTGCTCGCGAGCCACATGCGGCTCTTTGGCCCCTTGAGTGTGGCCACGAAGTTTCAATCGCACTGTACGTGCGCGCCTGCACGTTGTATTTTGTGGAAGAGCCACACTCAAGGGGCCGCAGTTTGCCGACTACTGCTCTAGCCAACTGAGCTACCGTGCCAGGGCTAAAGTCATTACTTTTTAATAAAAGTTGTCATCTAGCAATCTGACCTCTGACATTGAAGGCGCATGCAGAAGAAAGTGTGATGAGAACCTAAGTGCCTGATGTACCTTCGAGATGTAGTGACCCAGAACTGCCAATGAGCCAGTTTTCCCATTGCTCCCACTCATCACTTCCTGAAGGTTGCTATAGACTGGTACAAGAGCTGCGTTTTTCTTTTTTAAAACATCTAAAGGCACCTGTTCTTTGAAGTGGGTGTCAGCTGCAGATGTAACACCCATCATCACATGACATCTGTTTTTAGCTAGTGGAAAATGCCACAATATTTTACTGACTTGCCACCCTGGTTGAAAGTCCACATACCAAAATTTCCCACAAGGGATAATTTTTTTCTCAAATAATTCTTTCTTTTCTATATCAAAAAGCATCTTTTTTTGTATTTCAATGTACTATTTTAAATCTCCACTATATTAAATGGAAATAAAGTAAATGGCATATTTTTAAAATAGCATCTCACATGACAATTGTCAAACTGATAATACACAAAATTCTTGATGGCCTTCTAACTGGAAAGCCAAGAGAATGATCAATTAAATGCCAGACACAGAAAACAGGATACATTCCACAAAAAAGGAATATTACAGGTCAATGAAGATGACAAATATGACCTTTTGTTAAGTATTCTATCAAAGTTTTTCTTGTTAGTATCAAATGTATTTTTTTCTCTGAAAAAAAAACACTAAAAACTAAGAATATGTATTATATACAATCAAAAAAAATTTTTCATGATTTATACCAAATAATTAGTACCATGAAATATTGCTAGTTTACTTCTTTCTGGTACCAAGACTGCTATAATTATTGAAATGAGAAATTAGCACTCTCAATTAAAGTAGACAATGGGAAGATCCTGAAAATTTCTTAGTGACCTACCACCTATAAAATCTATTTCTCTCATTCCAAATCCTTGACATTCTGTTCCTTTTCCTCAACTATAATGCAAAACTATGGTGTACACCTAGGCTTAGCTACATTATTTGTGAGGCCCAGCATAAAATGCAAATGTAGGGCTCTTTGTTCAAACATTATTAAGAATGTCAAGATGTCAATAGCAAAGCATTAAACCAAGTAGAGGGTCATTCTGAGCATGGAGCCCTGCTTAACTGCACAGGTTTCACATCCATGAAGTCAGCATAATGTGTACTTGTTTCTGTGTTTAGTCTGGTAGGTTTCTGAGAACTCAATTACAGATACAGATTCTCAGATGCTGCCAAGAATCCGTTTTCATTTTTCCCATAGTATGACCCTCTCTTTTGCTCTCTATTGTTGATAGCAGTATCTCCAGGGTGCTTAGCTAATTTTCCACCTTCCATGAATCTATCCTGCAACTGTCCACTCTTCTGACTTTTTTTCTAAATATGAATCTAGATTTACTGTAATCCATTCAACAATAACCAATATTTAGTGTGTTGGTTTGGGTTACCCCAAATAGTTTGGTTGAAGGGTGCAACCTGTAGGGGAGTAGAGAATTGATAGAGGGAAGAGAAGGCGGCCAATAAGCAGTGCATTATGAAGACAGCTATTTCAGTCTTAGAAGTACTCCCCCATCTCCTTACTCCCACCCCCTTCATGGAAGAGCAATAGAGCTACAGTATTTATGCAGTAAATGCTAAGAATAATCAATTAAGGGTCGCTCTTTGCAGGGAGATGGTTGTAAATCCTTAAGCCTGACGCATAGGTGGGCAAAATGGCCTTCTACAGTCTCTGAAAAGCATCCTCAAGCTTGGAGATGCACATGTTGGCGGTTGGAATTGGGCCAGAGAATAGTAGGTAGGAGTGAAATCATGTAGGGTTTCGTAGACCACTAAAAGGACTTATTTCATTTTGCTTTGTTGTGTTGTGAGATGGAAAGAAGATGAAGGCTTTTGAGCAGAGAAGTCATTTGATCTGTGGTGTCACCAATCAAAATTGGTGCTTGCCATATTGTTTCTGTGTCTCACCGTACAATAGTAGTAACAGACACCTGTAGGCCAAAGGCTGCCTAGCTCTTTTATGCTGGCTATAATCTAACTTCAAAAACAAAACACTAAAAATAGTAAAGTAAACACATGATCACCCATCCATTCATCCATACATAGAGAAAGCCTTTCAGAGTTGAGTAATTCCTGCTGCCTGGCCCCCACTGCCATCTGGGACAAGCTGCTGTGGGGTGTGGCAACTAGGAGAAAGCACATACGAAGGAGCATAAGGCAGAATGAGGAAGAAAGACAAAGATGTCGGCCAACCTAATCATTGCTGCTTTTCATTTCCCCCTTTTTTTTTCTTTCCTTTTGCTTTTCTTGGAATATCTATCATAAAGAATGCCTATATAGCAGGGGTGGGGAACCTTTTTTCTGCCAAGAGCCATTTGGATATTTATAACATAACTCACAGGCCATACAAAATTATCAACTTAAAAATTAGCCTGCTACATTTGGTCAAATATTTCATTAACTCACCCCTAATGCCTTGGCAGGGCCAGACCAAATGTTTTCTCAGGCCTTATACATCCCATGGGCCAGACATTCCCCACCCCTGCTATATAGCATACCTCATAGTTCTTGACACACAAAAAGTATTCAATAAATTTTTATGGATTATAAAAATCTGCTAATGAAAAAAATAGTGATTCTAGCACTGCTGAAATGTATTTCTACTAATTTGTGATATTTCAATTTTTCATATACTACTGGAGCCAAATATATTTAAGAATGTATTATATGATAAAGGTCACTTCTTAATTCAGTGTGGAAAATAAGGACTTCTTCAATAGTGGTGCTGTGAAAAGTGGGCAATATAATAGAAAAACATTAAATCAGATTCACCTTTTACACTATACACCAAGATACTCTACAAATGTGCCAATGACTAAATGTAAACTATCAAGTAATAGATACAGGTACAAGAAGAAAATTTCTGTGCATTTTTTTTTATAACTTTGGACTAGAAAAAGCCTTTCTAAACCAAGTTTTAGAATGCAGGAACCAAGGTTAAGAAAAAGGTTGATACGTTGCCTACATATGAATGGAAAATTTCTACCATAAGTAAATGTAAAATCAAATGACAAATTGAGATACAGCATTTGAAATTCACTAATTTAAAGGCCCCTAGATTATTTCTCTAATCCTTTAAAAGCCCCTAGAAATTGAGAAGAAAGGAGATCAACAATCTGAAAGAAAATCTACAGTTCACAGAAAAGGAAATACAAGGTATCCTAACATATGAAAAGATGTTAGATCTTACTCATAACAACAGAAATGCACAGTAACACTACGCTAAGATAATACTGCTCACCTACCAGAGTAGCAGACCTCCCAACAGCAAGTTGGGGGAGAATGTCTGTTCATGTATTTTGGGTAGGTATGCAAAAAGGGGCAAATTCCACAAAGGGCATTTTGGCCAGACTTTGCAATTTGCATTCCACTTCTGCCATTTTTCCCCCTAGAAATTTACCTGCTTGTATGTGAAATTCTGTCACATCGTTATTGTTTATTAGAGAAAAAAATTGTAATGGGGCAAAGGGAACCCAAGTGTCTATCAAAAGAGAACTGCTGACCTAACCAGTTTGACTCAGTGGATAGAGCGTCGGCCTGCAGACTGACGGGTCCCAGGGTTTGATTCCAGTCAAGGGCATGTACCTTGTTTGCAGGCACATCCCCAGTGGGGTGGGGGGGGGGGAGCTGCAGGAGGCAGCTGATCGATGTTTCTCATCGATGTTCCTAACTCTCTGTCCCTCTCCCTTCCTCTCTGTAAAAAAACCAATAAAATATATATTTTTTAAAAAAACTGCTAAGCCCAGCCAGAGTGGCTCAGTGGTTGATCATTGACCTATGAACCAGGAGGTCACAGTTCAATTCCCGGTCAGTGCACATGTCCAGGTTGCGGGCTTGATCCCCAGTATGGGGCATGCAAGAGGCAGCCAATCAATTACTCTCACCATTGATCTTTCCATCTCTCCCTCTCCATTCCTCTCTGAAATCAATAAAAATATATTTTTTTAAAAAAGAGAACTGCTAAAATAAATTAGGATAAATCCAGACAATGGAATACTAGGCTATTATAAAAGCAAGTGAAGACAATTTTCTTGTATTGATGTGGAAAGATCTACAAGATACATTGTTAAGTGAAATACAAGCCTGGTGAAGAAGCGTTATATAGAATACTACCTATAAGGGTATTAATCATCTATGGGAATAATAGCTGTCACAGCAATGGTTTTCAAAGTGTGGTCTCTCCAAAATCCTTTCAGGGATTCATAAGGTCAAACTATTTTCTTGATATTACTAAAAATGTATTTGCTCAATTTTGTCCACTTTCTACAATTTGTGAAAGCACATAAGTGAAACTCCAGGAATAAAGGAAGCCTTGGACTTAACTGATTCAAATTAATCTGGTTGACATTTCCCTTGCTCTGTCATGCCTGTGCCATTATCAGTGGCATTTAGGTCAGGCTGTGAAGAAATGAACAGACACTGCCAGGCAAGTCTAAGGAAACAGACCGCAGAAGCAGACCACTTGCTTTTGAAGGCTTGTCCTTTTTACAAAGAAATTTACAAAAAGAAAAAGGGGTCACAAAATAAATGGTCCCAGAAGTCAAGTCCAAACATGTGTGTCAAAATTAAATTTATCTTTCTTTTTTAAACTTTAGACTTACAATGGTAAAAAGCAAGCCAGGTAAACAAGGTCTAGGTTATGATAAATAAAAATTTAAGTGGGCAATTTATTTCTGTTTAACAATTAAGTACAGACCTACTAAATACAGGGTTTGTGGTCATTGCTTTGTGTGGCTGGGGACCAGATGCTTGGTCACAAGGGAAACTGAATGAGTGTGGAAAGCCACCTCTACTATTGACAATTAAAAGCATATGGCATTTGCTGTTTATAGACTATTTCTCCCTCTTGTGAAATGTTTCTGAACCATGGTCTCCAGGGCACACACTTTGAGCTGTTTTTTCCTGGAGTGGTGTCTCATTCACACACACTAACCCACATTTTCTTCTGTGATTCTCCATATGACTAATGAAGCATAGCTTTGAGGTTATGATTTAGGGGAATATCTGTGGCAATGGAGTACATAGCGCTGACTGGACCCATACCCTGATTATAAACATGCTCTACCCAACTGGCTGACCAGTCCCCATTCTCCTCTTTTCTTTTTCAGTTTGATTTTTTTTAAAATGATCTATTTAACTGTAATTGTGTTGTTAAGAAAAACTGTGTTTTCTACACTGGCTCTTGGACTTATGCCTCCAATAAAAATTTACAGGCCATTAGTTCTTCAGGTTCTGCACAGATATTTCCCTAGGAGATAGCCCCAGGCTTGATGGCTTCATGCTAGGCCAGTCTATCAGCTACGGGCATGTCCCAAATGTTCAAGACTCCAAAACTGAAGAGATACTGTAGTATACGCCCTCCCTGTAACTTATGATGACTGTTATCCCATTCATCTAACTTATCCATTCTTGTGTAATAGCTCCTTAAGCAGATATATCTATGTATCTATTTACTCACATATACCAGTAAAATGAGTGAATGTGTGTGAGTAATTTAGGTTGTAAATGTGTTTATTTTCACAAAATAATGAAACAGCTTAATGAGCGAATGCATTTCAAACTCATAAACTAATATATAGCACTTTTTAAGGGTATATTAAAATATTATTTGTATTTCTTCACTTAAACATGAATATGTGCAATAAACACAGAATGAATGGATTCCCAAAATTGGAGCCTCAGTTCCTTAAACAGGCAAAATGATTATAGTATCACAAGGACCTCTGAGTCCAATTTCTCTGCAGGCCCCATATCAGATTTAAATAATATTTCAATTTCCAGCATCATTCCATTTTTAGCTCCTTTGTATAATCTAGAATTTAGTAATCTCAGTACAATTTCATTTTAGACATAGTTTTAATACATCTTAAATATTTGTCTGAATGACTTAGTCAAGAATGGGTTTACAACCTGTGACCTAAAGATGAAAGTTTCTGAATGACAGTGACATTTGCTGGAGGCAATCTAATTCTCATGATGAATATGAACACCTCATTTTAAAATGTGTCATTTGATTACAGGGAATCCAAAGGATGCAAGAACAAGAAAAAAACTAAGCCAAAAATAAAATCATCAATTGTGCTAAAGTTTATTTCATCTCATACAGTAATTGCCTCTTAATCAGAATGATATTATCCTGAAATTCTCATGTCCATAGTTTACTCATACTATCTTTGGATGTCACATTCTCCAGCAAGCCTTCTGTAAACCCTCTATGTTCAGGGAAAGATAGGGTGAGCCCATCATTACCTTTCCTGTCAGCCCATCCTTCCTTACCACTGAGCTAAAGGTAGAGTGCTGGTAGAAGGTGGGCACATCAAGAAGTGATAAAAACAGTTAATTCTGTGGAACATGTCCACTGTTCTGGTAAGATTAGAAAGCATACAAAATACTATTGTGCAACTTTGGTCATTCCACATACAAAGGCAATTCTCTTAGACTGGCTGTGTACAAAATAAAGATAAGTGGTAAGATTTCATGCTAATAATTTCAAATTTTAATTTTTATTTACTTAATATTACATTCAATAAGAAATTTGGGGAAAAAAACCAGCATAAGTGGAGCAACCTTAAAAGCAAAGAAAAAGCCTGATGTAAAGTCCCTTTCACAGCATTTTTCTTGCTTTTTGAACTAGGGTTTCCACCTTTTCATTTTGTGCTGGGCCTCAGAGATTAGATGGTGTTGGTCATACTTATGCATCAAACAGGGTCCTTTGAAGTCTAAAAAAGTTCAATATCTTCCAGAATGCCTGCTCTATTGAAAGATAATAAATAGATGATAGATAGATAGATGATAGATAGACAGGAAGATAGATAAAGAGACAGATATTATTTATTCATTTTGTTAAAGCAGCCACTATGTATTTCTGAAATATGATTACTTGATATGTCACTTCCTTAGAATCTGCTCACCAATATTCATTGCCTTCATGTCATTTCTAGTGTTAGGACTAGGAGGTTTTCATTTCTTTTCCATTGTACACCTGTGCTGGGCTTCCTTAGGGGCTCCGGAGCATTTCATCACCACGATGCAGTGATGACCTTTTGGGGAAGGTCAGGTGGTTCCTCTGTTCTTCACTCTGGGGAAGGAAAGACCTGTTTGTAAAATGCAACAAATGTTTCCTGGGTTGAAGCCAATTTATTTTTGATCTTCATTTGATCTTTATTTCAACTAATCCTTTCCTTTGTGTGATTTCCTTTTGTTGATATGCCAAAGTTCTGCCAACTTGTTTCCTTTCTCAAAAAAACAGCCTCATTTCTGTTAAGTTTAACTTAGTATTTGACTTGTTTGCAAAAGGTAAATTAAGTCTCCTCTGCCCTAGCACCAACCCTAATCAGGTGAGAAAGGTGAGAAAGGTGAGAAACATATCTTGTAAAAGTAAAGCCACATTAACCATATAGGTGATTGGCTCATGTATTGACATTATATATTTATCTTTATGGATATGTTTAATGGAGAGGGGGACCAGAATTCTCTTTCTAGTTATTCATTCTGATAAGTAAGAGAATATTTTTATGTCACTGTGGTCAAATCTATAGAGTACCAACTATCTAGGTAATACAGGTAACATATTCAGCTTTAATTTGAATTGCCCAGATAAACTGTCCAAGATGCCTATAATCCCAATTCAGAGATGTGACACGAGAACTTGATTGATCCTTCCATAGCCTGCTTTAGCAATCTGACATTACGGCAATTTGTGCATTCTACTGCATATTATCTGTCAGCAAGAGCAAAGACCTCTTGCAAAGCTTTACTAAAGTCTACACATGCTAAGAGAGACCTTCTTTTTCCAGATGAAACTCTACTAGTATTTAAAGGTTTGGGTAAAGCAAACTGAAGCACCAATTAGCACTCTTAGCTCAGCATTTTCAACATGCAAGTTTGCTTCCAAAAACCTCCCTTTGAGCCTGAGTTTGCAAGAGGTTCAGATCTCCTGAGTTTCGCTTTGAGTGTCAAGTTCAAGCAGAACCCCAAAGAAACTCAAAGCAAAACCCACTTTGGACCTTTAGAGTTTCACCTGTCTTCTACCTGAAAGCACTACCCAGTGTTCCCTTGAAACTTGACCCAAGTTTGCATGCAATTCAACTGAAATCCAATTCAGCATTGCTGAAAGGTTTGCAAATCTCCATAAAATAGGCTGTGAACCTAGTATGACCTTTGGCTATCTAAAGAAGTTTACCAAAGTTTCCAACAAACTTCAACAGGACTTTTAGGACCTGGTGAAGAATGGTATATTTTTAAACTGTAATTTACCTCCAGGAAATCTATGAATCACATTTAATTTGCCCCAAGAAATGAGTTATTTCTACTTTGTAAAATTATTTTTCATCTGTGCATACTCTTTTAAATAGGAAAGATTGTGGTTAATTGATGAGAAAGCAGGTGGCTATCATCACATGCTGTTTTCACCTCATCCTTGCATACAGCACACTCCACAAGCTCAGGCACGTTAAGCATTGCCTATAAAGTGGCTGGGGGAATCTACGCATTTCTAATGGCAAACAGTTGAGATAATTTAATATCTTAACACAACACAATGGGTTGGAACAGCCTGTCACAGAAGACTAACTTCCACTTTTTCTAATGAAGATAAAACTGCAACTTACTCTTCTTTGTTCTTTAGGCAAAGTTTCTTCCCGTCTCATCTCTGCCTTGCCCTCCACCCTTTCTTCTCACCACAAAGCCCTACTTGTGCCTTCCTGATAATCCTCATTCACTCTCCCTTCTCTAAGCATTTACCACTTTCCCCATGCTTCCTCTGCATTGCCTGTCCCCTCCTTTCTTCATCTGCCTCTGCTTAACTTCCCTGATCGGACTTTTCCACTGGCTTTCGCAACACCTACTTTACAACAGTGTTGTCAATGGGTCTCCGATATCCCTTCCCAAGGTTCCTGTGCAGGATTCCTACTTCCAATCCTGTGCTCCGTGTGTTCAGAGCTGGCATTTTGGGTACTCCTCAAGAGCAGAGTGGCTGGTGTGGCTCAGTTGGTTGAGTGTGGTCCCATGCACCAAAAGGTCCAGGTTCCATTCCCTGTCAGGACACGTGCTGGGGGTGCTGGCTTGATCCCCAGTAGTGGGTGTGCGGGAGACAGCCAATGGGTGTTTCTCTCTTACATCTATGTTTCTCTCTCTTCCTCGCTCTTCCTCTCTCTCTAAAACCACTTAAAAAAAAGAGGGAAGGTTGTGAGTCCTCAGTGAACAACACTCAGTGAATTGCTCTGCCGTGAGCAACTGTGGATGACAGAGTGACTTTATTACATAAATGGAAACACAAATAGCAGGAAGAAAAATATATAGTGGGGAAAGCATGGATTTTGGAGTCTAATAGACTTAGGTTTGAATAACGTCTCTGGCATGATGATCTTAGACGACCGACTTAAACTTTTGGAACTCTGGTTCCCTCACCAGTCTAATGGGGATACTAATATCTACCTCAGAATCTTAAAGGAATAAATAAAATGATGTACATCATAGAGACTCAGTTCATGTTAATTCTTTACCCTTAATTGTTCTTCAGAAGAAGATAGTGCAGCTCACATTTTAGGCTTAAACCAGTATAGGCTAGTGGGAAATTAGAAAAGTGATTATATTTAGCCTTCTCATGTGGTGTAATTTCTCTGTTTAATGTCCTACATGATGTGGTAGTTTTGCATTGAGGCACACACAACACCAGACTCAAAGAATTCTCCTGTTTTCTCATTTGGGATGCATATTCCAAAATGCTCATTTTGCTAGAGGCAGGGTGATTTTATGCTGTCCACTTGGTTTAGAGTACTTGTCTAGCTAAGGAAAATCTTACTAAAAATAGTATATTCATAATTCACATCTGTACATTGCTTCACAAATAAAACATTCATTGTTAAATATTATCTAAAAAGAAAAACAAATTAAAACTTAACAGTGCTTATAATTGTAAACAATTTAATGGCATTGTTATTTTTAATATACAAATATTAAAATTAAAAGTATTTTTGCTCAGATCTTTGGGGGTTGGAGTAACAAAGACACATAGTAAGGAATGTTAAGCATTGTTTTTGACTGTGAGTCAAATTAAAAGTTATTCTTTCTGAATGACCAAGGATCTCATTTCCCATCCATTCACTTTACCACACACAGCTTCTAAAACTTTATTTTTCTGCTAGTGGGTGCACTTTGAGACAAGTCAGATTCCTCATGGACATCGCAATATCTTTCATGTAGTGTTTTCTTTTTTTGGTAGACACATAATAATTGGGGAAAAATATATTAATACTACATTCTCATTGCACCTATCTAAGGCTTAGGCCCTAAGCAAGAACAAAATGTCTTAATCAAAAATGAAAAATTCTGTAAATTATCCAGTTTTCTCTTGTTTAATTTTATAAGGATATCATACTCAGAGCGAATGAAATGAGATGAATAAGTGTTTGGTGCCATGGGGATTATACCTTACTTTAAAAACTCTGTTAGGTTTAATTTTGTATAAAAAATAATTATCTGGCATTGTTTGAATGTGGCTAGATGAAATGTATAACAATATTTGCTTTCTTAGATTCAGTAGAATTTATAGTGGAAAACTCAAGAAAGCATGCAACATATAGAAAAAGAAAAGGTCTATTGCCCTTAACTTTATTGTTATGTGTAGGGCTTACTACATATTTGTGGAATGAAAAAATACCATAATAAATTAATAGCTGAATCATTCAGCCTAGAAGATGAGGCTGACCCAGCAAATATCAGGGAAGGGAAGAAGAGAGCTGAAAAGATGGCTTCTCCCACCCTGAAGAAGTTGAACAGGCCCTGTTGGGACCAGAGGACAGCTAGATAGAAGCGTGACATAGAATGTGATATAGAGCAGAACCCTAAAAGTAAGGAAGAGATCACACACAGATGCAAAGCATAAATTGGTAGGTAGGAGCAAGCTTGTAAAAGCGAGAGAAAGTCAAGAGCTAAAAGCTATGCTAGAACTAAATCCTATGGAAATAGGGCAAGTAAGCAAGAACAGAAAGTCTATCTGAATTAATATTTTAGCCTTAGTTCCTTAATTTTATAAGCTGCCACAGAATTGCCTAGATTGCAATAAATGGAAAGAATAAGACAGAGTGGAAGGGTCTAGAGAAGGGAGGAATTAAGAGATGATAGAAGAGAAAGTATAGTTGCCCCCTCTTATCTGAGTGGCATATGTTCAGTGGATGCCTGAAACCATGAATAGTACCAAACCTTATATATACTGTATGTGTATTTCTTATTCGTACATACCTATGATAAAGTTCAAACTATTCTTGCAATCTAAGGCCATTATTAAGTACTTGAACACAAGCACTGTGATACTTTGACAGCCAATCTGATACTCAAGATGGCTACTAAGTGACTACCTGGTGGGTAGTATATACAGTGTGGCTATGGCAGACAAAGAGATGATTCACGTCCTGGTAGGACAGAAGGGAACAGCTCGATATTTTATCATGCTACTCAGAACAACACACAGTTGAAAACTTATGAATTGTTTATATCTGGAATTTTCCATTTAATGTTTTAGGACCACGGTTAATAGCAGTGAACTGAAACTGTGGAAAGCAAAACAGATTAGGAGAGACCACTATAAAGGAAGATAACAATATGAAGGAAATAGGCAAGGGAAGGCAAAAATGCAGGTAGAAGACAAGGGCAGGAAGATGGAAATTCCCAAAGATTGGGAGGAATCTTGACTCTATCCCCACTGGTCTCAAAGACACCACAGTCCATAGGCTCATTTACTCACACTAATTTCCCAGTGTGTCTGGCCAGGCTTCTCTGAGGTTTATAGCTTTGGATCAGGAATGGCTCCAGCTTCAGATGCTAACTCTGAAATAAATATGAGGGATGTTTCATTATAACCACAAATCCGTAAGAGTGAAATTCAAATAAAAAGGAAAATGAAAACATTATGTTTTGTTTGAAAAGGTTTGTCCTGAGGTCATTATCCAGTAATGATTCATTTTACCCAGCAAGGAAACTTAGGGGTACCCCTTTCATGAGTCACAATCCTTTTCTTGTGGATTTCTTTGTTTTGAATATTTTATTTCTTGGTTTGTTAAACAATATTAATGTCAAGTGACATAACAAATGGAAAAGTAGTTGAAGCCATAACTACACAGTACATCAGTCCTCCAGGGTACACTTGATAAAAATGACTAAAATTTTTATCTTCTCTAATTAATAAATTGTTGACTGGTAGTCAGTTGCAATAAAATGCTTCAAATAAATCCTTATTTTCTCTAGATTTGAACTTAGGGTACTGAGTTTCCAGATGTCACCCAGAACTTACAGTTGGGGGGAAATACAACTTTTCTATAGTAGAGAGTAAGATCAGGTACATTATCTGCTCTACCAATGCCCTGGACTCAGCAAGAATATAAGAGAAAATAATGAATGAGAGATCTCAAATGAGCTCTCAGAGATCATTGGGAACATAGTTAACCTTCCATAAACAGTTCTTGCTGCCACTATCTAAAATGCAATACTCTCCCGAAAAGATCATTGCTATAGGCCATTAATACTTATGTTAATAATAATAATAATAATGATGATAATAGTTTACACTTACTGAATATTGCTATGGACTGGGGGGCTATCCTAAACATTTTACAATTTAATACAGCCAATACTGTTCAGTGACAGATACTTATTTTTATTCTCCCCTCTTTTGGTGAATTGATAAGCCTAGACTGATTCCTAGTGAATTACTTATTAAAATTTAGGTCACCAAATCACAACTGATATCAATAATAACTATTGGTAATGTTTAATGTTCAATTCAGCAAGGTGGTAAAAAAAAAGTATGATTATTGAGCTGCAAAACTTTCCTTTAACTGTGAAATAAAGAAAGCTCCTGAAGATTATCATAAACAGTTAATTGTTTCAGAAATTCAAAACACAATATAGGATTATTTTGAATAAGACATTATAGCAAGAATTCTTATTGAGCTAACATGACTCAGTGGTTGACCTATGAACCAAAAGGTCATGGTTCAATTTCCAGTCAGGGTACATGCCCGAGTTGTGGGCTTGATCCCCAGTGTGGGGTATGCAAGAGGCAGCTGATCAATGATTCTCTCTCATCATTGATGTTTCTATCTCTCTCTCCCTCACCCTTCCTCTTTGAAATCAATGAAAAATACATTTAAAAAAAGAATTCTTATTGAATTTCAATAGTTTATCCTTGAACATCTGACCTGCACTATTTAAACCCATGTTGTTCAAGAGTCAACTGTGTTATGAATTGTAACATAGATTCAGGTAAAGGCAAGTTAGATTATTATTTTTCTAAATCACTCCATATTCAAAATCATGAATTTCAAAGGCATAATTGCTTTAAAATCCTTTGAAGAAATGAGTATTACAGAGATACTATTCAACCAGTACTATGCTAGATACTACACTTAACAGCAATAAAAACTGTGATATTCTCCCGGCCTGTAAGGGATTTATAATTCATTTGTGCTCAGGAGAGAAGGTACAAAATGATCGAATACCAAAATAAGTTCTTTGGATACCAAAATAAAAAAAAAATCAACATCTGGTTTGAGGTGCAGTTGAAGGTCTTATGGATTTTTGATCAGGAGAATAACATGTTGAGATTGGTGTTTGAGGAAGATTAATCTGGCAGTAGATTTTCTCCTGTATTTCTAGACTGAACTGGTGGCAACGTCATGTACCTGGTCCCCCGGCCAGAAAATTGGGAGTCCAGTAAATTTTCATTTACTGTGACTGTGAGAACCTAAAGATCTTTGCAAAGCACTTTTCAGTATGAATGAAGTATCCTCTCTCCTGTAAACTAAAAGCATGGCTCTCCAATTCCCTACCATACCACCATCACTAAGCTACATCATCTCTTATCTGGGCTATTGCAATTGCTTCCTAGTTTGCCTGATGCTTTTGAACTCCTCAAATCAAAATAATTGTTACCTATCATCTACCTAAATGCATATCTGACCATTCATTCACTCATTCTCAAATGTTTATTTAGTGCTTACTGTCTACCAGGTCAGTAAAAACAATTGTTGAGCAAAAGCAGATATGGTCTCTGAACATGATGGAGACATCATGGTGACAGACAGTAACCAACTATCCTCTCTAATGCTGTGTTAAAGCAATGTTGAGCATAACTTTCTAAACCTCGGTTTCTCCATATTTAAACAGGAGTGATGCAACCTAGCTCACAAAGTTGCTATGTGATTAAAATAAGGTTACTGTTATGAAAAGACCACAGAGTAGATGCTTGACAAATATTTACTTGTTTTTGAAATCAAATGGCAGCAATCTGTCCAGAGGATAGAGCAAGAGACATAGATCGGAAAGTCAGTGACAGAGGTTAAGTGGAGGTAAAGCCATAAGAGTGAAGGAATTCTCCAAAAGAGAATATAAATCTAAGGATCAAGCTCCAGCTCTAGGGATTGGAAAGGAGGAAGAGGAAATGTAGGAAGGAGACTAAGAATTTGTAAGAGAAGAAGCAGAAAAAAACTGGGTCTACTGTTATTAAATATTACATGACTTTGTGGGAAAGATTAAAATTGTCATGTATTTGTTTGGTTTTTAGAAATACTTGCCACACGGATAGTAATAACCACCAGGTTATAATATAAAGGACAAAAATGTAAACATCTGTAATTAAGTCAAGAAAATGATCAACCCTTAGCTGGTCTACCAAGTGTTGTGTGCAACTTTTATTCAGGCCAAACAAACTGAGGAGGAGATCAGTCTAAACGAATAAAAATTATGAACTACATTATACTATTTAAATAAATGCCATGTTATGGTTTTATATCTAAACAATGATGTCCTATGATATCTACATAATGATGTCCAAAAAAGAGTACTGCCAAGTAGATATTTTTATAGACTTGCTATCAAAAGCAACAAGAATTACTTTATTAATATATAAGTTGAGAGTACATAAACAGATGATATCAGACTGCGTACTTGAAAAATGTGTCCCCTCAAGTAGGTTAATTATATTCTTGCAATCTTTATACTACTTTTTGTTTATTGAATCCACTTAGGGAGGCCAAAGATCATCTTTATCTTAGTCCCCTGGCAACAAGTAAAAATTCCAAATCAGCTAACCAGACTAGTGAGGTTTTACCAAACATAGTGCTCAAGCTAACATATGAATATTTTTCTCTGAAAATCCACAGTTATATTCAAGCTGTTTCTCCCTGGACCACATTTTCAATGGCTAACTGAAGTTCTTCAAGCAAATAAATGTATTTAATTTCATGAGTGGTTTCTTTTATAAGAAATACACGATTTCTGCTAAAAAGGAGTTGGTTCCTTCATTTTGTCCCACGTCCCACCCCTCTCAGGGCACAGCTGGAGCTTTATCTTCAGTTCTGGGAATCACATTTTGGGACAAACACTAATAAAATAAAACAGTTCAAAGAGAATGAGACTTGGAACCATTTCACATGAAGGACACTGGAAAAAACTGGGGCATTTGGTTTGGAGGAAAGATGACATGGTCAAGATGTCAGAGAAATGCGTGTTTCACAAGCAGGTGGTTATACTACCTGGAAACCAAGGAATCAATTGCTAATGACAATGTTTATTTCTGAATTTGTTAAATAAAGATGCCAGTTCTGATCATTCTCCTTTATATAGAAGTTACTTGGCAGTGGGACAACTAAGAAAGCAGAGTCTATAAAACTCTGGTTAATTTTGAAGCAGGGACTGTGATTGGTCAATTCACTTTTTTATTTCCTTGAAGGACCCCAAATTAAATTAAACAATGTTTACAGGGAAAATACCAGAACATTTTATTTTAATTTTTATTATGTATTATCTTTGCCACAAGATGAATTCCTGGGCCTTGTGAGTTATTTAGCATGTGTTGACGAAAGATGATAAGAAACCCTGAATGACCCAAGTATGTGGAATAAAGAACTGAGGATGTGGTAGCAGGGACTCCCCCAGACACTGTTCTTTGAGAGAAAAGGAGCAAAGAGATGAAGGGGGAAGGAAACAATGTAAAAACTATCTCTTATATTTGCACTGACTTTGTTTTCTAAATTTCAGCTGCCAGCCTTACATTTACTGCAGGCCAGGAGTTCTACGTCAAAATTAATTGTTCTAAAGAGAGTAAAAAAGAAACAGGAAGAGAAGTGACATCTCTTTACATCCTGAACAAGCCAATTTTGATATTGATAGGGGTGGGGGGCTGATTCACAGTAGGTCAGATGTGATGGGAAGCTACAATGAGGCATTAATTCCACTTGTGGTTTGGCTATGTGAATTGTCAGGCCGCAGGTTGTGAGAGTAAGCTGAGGCCTCAGATTCACACCCTTTCCTTTTACAACATAAAATGTCTTTCATTGGTAGGGTAAAAGTAACTGCTTTTTTAAAAAATAAGGAAACAAGTTTAAGAAAAGAAGGGTGTCAATGCATCTCTTTATCTGAAAATAAGGACAGCTGTGCTAGTCATTGGAAGGCCTTTCTGAGGAGGTAACATTTGAGTTGAGCTCAAAATGACCCCCCAAAATCCTGATATTTGAAGATCACAAGAACTTCCTACGAAGCAGAGGGACTAGTCAGCGCAAAAAAAATAAAAATAAAGTACTTGCCTCAAACATACAAAACAGGTTACTTTGCTGAGAGAGCAGCAGCTAGTCTCAGGGTTAGGGACACTGGGAAGAGTTGATAATATGACTCATATTATCCCTGTGGTTGTAAAGCCAGGGCCACAGTGGCCACTCAAGGTAAGGGAGCACTATGCTAGGCTCTGCCCAACAGGGAGAGACCACTAGACCTGCACACTGGCTGGATAGGACTCATGGAGATTCTGACTTTTCTAACAGCTTCCTGGAGGGCCAGCTAATACAATTCAGACATATGGGGAAGTTACAACCCATGGGTAAACTTTGACCAGTGAAAGATAGGAGATAGGAAGTAGCCAGCAGATAAATTGCTTGCTAGTCTTCTTCTCTGAGGACCTGTTTCAAGATGTTTTCACCCAACCTCTTGGAGAAGTCCACAATGAGACCAATAAACTGTGGCCAGCCCAGGGGCACAACCTCTTGTATTTGCTCTCCTTCCTTTCTTCCCTTACCAAATTCCTTTTCCTCTCACTCCAGAAGTGTTTTCCCCAATACTAGTAAATCTAATACCCACCTCACAGCATACATAGTTATTATAATATTATTGTCTATATTCCCTATACTGTACTTTACATCCTTGTGATTATTTTGTAACTGCCAATATGTACTTCTTAATTCCTTCACCTTTTTTACCCAGCCTCCAAACCCCCTCCCATCTGGCAACCATCAGTTTGTTCTTTGTATCTATGAGTTTGTTTCTGTTTTATTTCTTTTGTTAGTAAGATTACACATATAAGTGAAATCATATGTTATGTGTCTTTCTCTCTCTGTGTCTGACTTATTTCAGTCTAGGTTCATCTATGTTATTGCAAATTAGAAGATTTCATTTTTTATACATATTTCACTGTATATACAGTGGTGGGTAAAAGTAGGTTTATAGTTGTGGGTATGTGAAACACAGAGTTTATTCTTGTATTATTATTTATTAATTATTACATTATTTATTTGTATTATAACTGTACACATCTGTATTACCACATCTTCTTTACCCAATTGTCTATTTTTTTAATATATTTTATTGATTTTTTACAGAGAGGAAGGGAGAGAGATAGAGAGTTAGAAACATCGATGAGAGAGAAACATCGATCAGCTGCCTCCTGCACATCTCCTACTGGGGATGTGCCCGCAACCCAGGTACATGCCCTTGACCGGAATCGAACCTGGGACCTTTCAGTCCGTAGGCCGACGCTCTATCCATTGAGCCAAACCGGTTTCGGCACCCAATTGTCTATTGCTGGACACTTAGGTTGCTTCCATATCTTGCCTATCGTAAATAATGTGGCAATGAATGTAGGGATGCATATATCTTTTCAAATTACCCAGCAATCCCACTTTTTTGTATTTATCTGAATAAATCCAAAACAATAAACCTACTCTTCTCAGAGAGAATTACCCCTCTCTCTCCACCTCCTAAGAGAGGTCATGCAGTAGATCGTTAGGGTCTTTGGTCCATGTCACTAAATTCTTTGTATTGGAAGAGACTAGGCCTGAACAATTAGCTAGTCTTTATTGGAAAATCATTAACCACTTATCAATCATCCATTCTATTCTGAGAACTTTCCCAGCTACTAGGTATTCCAAGTAATCAGAAATGGCCAAGTAATCTTCAGAGTTAGAGAAACAAAGGAAAAACAGAAAAGTAGGGTCTGGACTAGGATGAGGTGAGTGAGGCACTTCCCTCAGGCACAAAATTTAAGGAGGTTCCAAAAAACTCATTAATTCAAAGAAGTCATATTTTAATACAATAATTTTAAAAATCTAATTAATGCCCAAAATGGCATGAATAACAAATTATCAAAATATTAAATGAAGATGGGGTCAGTACCAATGCCCTACCAAGCCATACTGGAGCCTGTGGCAAAAGGCATAATCAGGAATACTGATTCTTCCCCCTAGTCCCATCCTGTAGAGAAAAATGAATAACACAAGGTGTATATGTTCATTTCCCTGATCCTCCAAGCCATACTCAACCCTAGAGTAGAATCAACACTCTCTTTTAATAATTTCAGTGTATAGACATCACTAATACACACATTTGAATGCTTTATACAAGGACTAACATGAACAATTACAATCTGTGCCCAGCATTGTACTCTCCTATAGCTAGCCTAGAGGCATAAAATAATATTATTCATAATTAAAATTATCTTTAATTATCTCTATCTTTGAAAATTTAGAAACAAACACTATTTTCTTTTTGATGATTTTTTTTTACTCTTAGTCACAAATAAAAAATACAATTGCAGGTGATGGAAAATATCAATATTCAGTAAATGTTCAGTAATGTTCAGTAAATGAGGAAACTGAAAAGTCCTAGTTTATTATCTATATTAATAATAGAGGAATATGCAAATTGTCTGGGAGGCCGTCACAGTAACAGTAACGACCGAACAGCAGGCTGCATGGAGCAACTAGGCCGGCAGGGGGTTAGTGAGGGACGACCAAATGACTGAACAGCAGGCTGCGTGGGGTGACCAGGCTGGCAGGGGGCCAGTTGGAGGTGACCAGGCTGGTAGGGCGGCAGTTGGGGGTGACCAGGCTGGTAGGGCAGCAGTTGGGGGTGACCAGGCCAGCGGAGGGGGGCAGTTGGGGGTGACCATGCCAGCAGGGGGGGCAGTTGGGGGCGACCAGGCCAGCAAGCATGTGAGCAGTTAGGATTCAGTGGTCCTAGATTGTGAAAGGGATGTCTGACTGCCAGTTTAGGCCCAATCCCTGGGGTCAGGCCTAAATCGGCAGTTGGACATCCCCCGAGGGGACCAGGATTGGAGAGGGTGCAAGCTGGACTGAGGGGACCCCCCCCCTCGTGCACGAATTTCATGCACTGGGCCTCTAGTCTTTATATATTATTCTATTCTGTTATAATGAATGATAACAGTTAATATGCATTAATTTAAATTTTAAAATTACAAAACTAATTTAAATTACAAAACTATATATCTTTGTATATGCTGGATTTGAGATAATCAAATGTGAAAATGTCTTTCTGTGCCTATGAAGAATTGTCTTCTGGGTTGGGGGGAAAAGGGATTCTTTGAAGGATAAAATTGTGCCTGAATTTTTGTACTGTATCCAAACACATCAAAAACTTTCTGTTTAGGCACAGATTCCCTGCAAGGACATAGATCTAGGGAAAAGCTGCTCCACTGATTGGGGAGGGGCAGGGGGCAAATCTGGAGAAAAGTAGGGAAATTCCCAGCTCTGGAGAGCAAGAGGGAATACCCACAAAACTCAATGATAACTTGGCATAGATTTAACTTCCCCTTCCTAAACTTGCTGAAACACTTCTTAAAATCAAAACAAAATAGAGCAATAACAACAAAAAGCCCTTCTCTTCTTTTATAACTGAACAACAGTGATAATTGTGAGACAGGTCAGGCTGTGACTTGATTTTTTTAACAGCTTTTGCACGGGGACAAATGAAGAGAAAGTGACTACTGCCTTCATCTCATCCAACAAGTTTTACAAATATGCCACATTGTTGGTACTTTCTTATTGCTCCTGTAGCCTATAGTCATTCTGGAAATCCTTTGGCTTTTCTTCACCACTTTATTTATATGCCATGTAACTGAGTTCTGAATGTACCAAAGAGATAAATTCCTCTTGTAGTAAATAATAGTTGGGGGGATAGTACTTCTCAAAGAGCATTCAAAATGACTTAAGCAGTAGTAAAATTTTGATTATTGGGTTCCTGTGTGCATATTGTGAAGGTTTGCTAGTCAAAAGTCTAGAACATAAAAAGTAAAATAAATGATCTTTAATGCCTTTACTATTATGCCTTTAATTAGGAGTTTAGTCAGTGTAACCATTCCCTTGGGTAAGAGTCAGTTTGAGTGCTCACACACACACACACACACACACACACACACACACACACACTTTTCTGTTATGTAGTCTAATCTTCTTAATCCAAGGAGAATGGACTGTAAATTTCATAAGCATTGATTTAGTTATAAAACTTTCAAAATTTTCCCACTAATCCAGTCGTATAAATATCATTCTAGAAAAAAATTGGGAGACCAAATTTTAATGCTTTTGTTTCAGTGCTTTCAACATCCCAAAACAGAATGTTGCAAAAACAACCACCCAAGAACACCATAATAAATCTTTATGGTCTAATGAGGATGTGTTTAAAAGCCTTGCCTAGATATATGATAAAGTTTCCAGTTCTTTGGGCCTCTGGTTTGGGCACAGAGATCCTTGGAAATTATGGTTGAGCCAAGCATCCAGCTTTCAGGGTGAGCGCTGTGGTGCGTGTTCAGTTCCTGTGTTCAAGCTCCATGAAAACTCTGCTCTGTGCAAAATATCAAATATAACTTAACAAAAACAAAAGGAAACTATAGTACCTGGGTAGTGAGTAAGTAGTCTTCTGGGTATTTCAAGCCAAAAAAAGAAAGTGAAATCATTTTTCTGGTGTTATACCCAGCAAAACCTGACTAATCCAATATTCAGCACTGTCATTAGCCTTTTTTCTCCAGGGAAGAAAGTTTTTCACACTCTGAAATAAAAAATAATTGTCAATTAGTCTCATTTCCATATATAGGATCATTTCCATATATAAATTTCAATTTAGTCCAGCCATTCATCTGTTTTTTTAAAAAAACCTATATATATAAAGAGCCAGGGGCCATCGCAACCAAATGGATGACCGAACAGGCTGAGTGGGGTGACAAGGCCGGCAGGGAGGTAAGTGAGGGACAACCAAACGACTGAGCTGCAGCCTGCATGGGGTGACCAGGCCAGCAGGGGGGGTGGCGGTGAGGGATGACCAAATGACTGAACAGCAGGCCGCATGGGGCGTCCAGGCTGGCAGGGGGATTAGTGAGGGTAGACCAAATGACTGAACAGCAGGCTGCGTGGGGCAACCAGGCCGGCAGGGGGTTAGTAAGGGATGACCAAACAACTGAACAGCAGGCTGTGTGGTGTGACCAGGCAGGCAGTGGGGGGGCAGTTAGGGGTGACCAGGCCAGCAGAGTGGGGCAGTGAGGAGTGACCAGGCTGGCGGGGAGGGGGGCAGTTAGGGGTGACCAAGCCGGCAGAGGGGGGCTGTTGGGGGCGACCAGGCCAGCAGACAGAGGTGGTTAGGGGTGATCAGGCTGGCATGGGGGCCAGTAGGGGTGATCAGGCAGGCAGGCAGGTGAGCAGTTAGGAGCCAGCAGTCCCGGATTGTGAGAGGGATGTCCGACTGCCAGTTTAGGCCCGATCCCTGTGGGATCAGACATCCCCCGAGGGATCCCAGATTGGAGTGGGTGCAGACTGGGCTGAGGGCCCCCCCCTATGCAAGAATTTCATGCACCGGGCCTCTAGTATTTAATAAAAACTCACCTTAAAATGATGTTTATATTTATTAACTATGTCTTAATGTTTTTTTTTACTTCACAGTTATATCTGTATGGGAAAATTAGGAATGATGACTAATGATGTCTGTGTTCAGCCCACTATTCAGACATGTCTATTATCCTAGATTAGTTGCCTATCACAGTTCATTTACATAAATGTCTGAGGTGTCTCTTGAGGAAGCCTTGTGGTACCCTTTTTAAAAAAATCAGATAAGCATGATAGTTATGATCCAATTTTTCTTTTTTTAAAGTTTAGTGGTCAGAGGAGAGAGGGTCCTAAGTACAGCACCGTAATTGTCCCTCAATATTTTCCCCTGATCCAGCCCCCAAGTGCTGTGTTGATCTTGAATTTGTTATCCTCAAAACTGTGTGACACAGGACACAGGAAGAAGAGCCATCGGGAAAGGTGTAACCCAGCCGAGGTGGACAGAAGCTCCTATTCCTGTTTAGGACACAGATTTGCTGTGATAATTAGAAAACTCCAGAGAACTCAGTGCCCCTCTGGCTCCATTAGGAACCCAGCATCCTGGTGCAGTGGAGGCCATGCCCAGTGAACAGCAACTGTGCCTGATGGGGTGACTTCTCATGGGCGCCACAGGGAGTGATAGGGGACACAAGTGGGTGAAGAGAAAAGCTTGGGAAGGAAGAAAATGACAGAACAGTGTGGTAGCTAGTAGGACTTTTTTTATTATGAGCACCAGGTAAGACTGCCTGAGGGTCATGAAATAATTGGCAAAAGAAAGTATTGAATATATGAATTTATGCATACATTTACTGCATTAAAATCTTATAAAATCTGCAGGAAACAATGATTGCCTATTTTGATTGCACATTTTGAAATAAATCTAGATAATAAAGTCAATTGATTTATCAACTTTCACATTTGTGTTTATGAGTTTCAACTTCACGATTATAGACTTTACCCTCTGGTACATTAATGTGATTGGACATATTTCACCATGTGCCATAACTTGGAAAACACATTACTTTACCTAATCCAGCAGCTTTGGGGCACATAATTCTTTTTTAAATTTTTATTTATTGAGAGAGAGAGAGAGAAAGAGAGAGAGAGAGAGAGAGAGAGAGAGAGAGAGAGAGAGAGAGAGAGATGGGTTTGTTGTTCCATTTATTTATGCACTCATTGGTTGATTCTTGTATGGGCTGTGACTGGGGACTGAGCCCTCAACCTTGGTGTATCAGGACAAAGCTCTAACCAACTGAGCTACCTGGCCAGTGCTGGGGTACATACTTCTAATCTAACCTGTTTTAAAGTAGAGGAACTAATTTGAGAAGGTTCAACGACTTGCTCAACATCACACAGTTAGTGCAGAAGGGCGCAAACTCTGGACCCCTGGCTCAGAATCCTGCACTCCTTTCATTGCCCTGCATGACCTGCCAGCTCCCCCAAGGAGACTTAGTGACTCCAGAGCCTGCAGGTGAAAGCTCTGAGGCTGACAATTGGGAAACCCCAAGTGGAATCCTCCTGGCTCTTGTTCAGCTCCTCCTTGACCTTGGGAAAGTCATTGAACTTTCTGTTTTATTTCAGACATCTGCAAAATGGGTTGGGTAATAACACCTGCCCCACCCAAACTTACACGAATGTTACCAGGAAGAATTAGATAATGTCTGCACTGTTTTTCTCTCCTTAAAAGAAAGTCCCTATAAAACACAAGGCAGAAATTCATGAGGGCTGATGAGATCAAAGCCTGGGGCCATGATCTGGGAAGCTTTCCCCTGAACAGCCAACATTTACGGCTCTACACTCTAATAACATTCCTCCCTTAAGATTCTAAAATGATTTGCAGGTAGTCATTAAGTAAATCTTGCTGCAAGGTGCAATTTGCACTATAACAGCCTAAAGCTTTATGAAAAAGAAAGCTTAGGTGGAGTAATGGCAGTACTTAAAAATAATAATCCAGGAATTAGGATCCTTAGTTCTATGTTCTAGTCACCTACTCTCTATGTCCACATAATACCATTTTTATTTAACTTTTTAGTTTTCCATTTGTAGCAGCTAAATAGTGCCATTACAAGAAAGTCTTATGGAGGGAGACCATACGCTAAAATAAAGGAAAACAAGTACTCCTAAATATCAGTAACTTTTAAAAGCTTTGGGCAACTCTAAAACTTAAAAGAATCCTTAGCTTAAGCACTGTCTTATCCCCTGTTTGTTTTGCAGGTCCTTTCCTTCAGAACGTGGATCAAACCACAAAAGAACCCACTACTGGGCTTTAGGGAATCCATCTTCCCAAAGTGTCAGGATCTATTAACCAGGTCTTGAGACGTTTGCATAATATTGCCTAACCTCGTTTTCTAATGTCTCAACTTGACTGCATTTCATTTTAATTTATTAAACTATACTGGCAAAGTCTCAGAGTAAAATGCTATGCTATCTTATTTTTGAATCTACATGTTAATCACGTCTAATTGACCTTCCTTTCCATCTGCACAGGTCTCTAGTCCTCATTTCTGGAATTAGTCGCTCAAATTGCCAAATCCAACCCAGTCATGACCTCATGACGTTTATTTGACTTTGCCTCAACATTCTATCAAAGCCTTAAAATATAAGTTATCAGTGTGAACAAGGACTGCGCAATAAAAAGATGAGTTTCTGCTTTTGTAGTATTTCTTGTTTGAATTCAAACTGTTGAAAAATAAGGGTTAAAAACAGTAGGGACCCTGTATGCTCAGGGCAAGACTGGCATAGACTTTCACTGTTTCCTTTCTAGACCGCTGAGGTTTACGGGCACATTAATAAAGATTGAGTAGAAGTCACTAACTCCTTTCTCTCAATCTCTCCAAGAGTTTTGGCTGGAAAAAAGAAAGACTCATTCAATCTAATTCTGAAAAGGAAGCATGACTTTATATATCAGTGCTGAATTAAATAGAATGGAAATGTCCCCATCCAAAACACATAAGCTTTCCATTTCTGCTCATATTAGTGTCAAGGAGTAATCCTTAAAATGGGGGAAATAATTCTGAATGTCTCATGAAAGGTGCCCTTTTGACTAAGTAAATGCTTTTCTCTTGATGGAATGCTAAGAGCCATAAAATAGTATGTCTCATAAGTCATTTATTTATACCTTAGTGTGAATGAACTGAACAGATTCTCTGGGCATGAGGAAAGGACTGAAAAGCCTAAAGGAAATCCGAGGGGCTGAGGACAAACTTTGCTAAATTTTTCCTGGATGGTATTATCTCAATAATAATGCAGCCTTCATTTTGTCATCCCGGAACAGTTTCTTTCTTCTGTGGCTGAAATGGCACATAGAATCTTTTCTTTAAAGTCTACACAGGAATTCTGTGTTCAGAGAGTAAGAAGGTGAAGAGGTGGAGGAGGCTGACCCAGAGGTAAGTTTTCCCTCCATGCCCAGGAGGACATGCAGCTAATAGCTCACAAGCTGGCTGAGATGGTGATGAAAACCTGCAGCAACATGCCAGCGTCCAGGATTCAAGACTCAGGGAGGAGGAGGAGTGCAGAATGTTTCATTCTAATTGTGCCAAGGAGTCTGAACAACAACAACAAAAAGATCTCAATAACAGTCTAAAATGAACTGAAGCTACTAAGGTTTAGGGAAGAAATCGTGTTTCCGGTTCTCCAGCTATAACAAACTTGTGGTTGTGAAGGAAAATTCATGTTTTGTAAAATGAAGAATAAACACCCAAGGCAAAAAACCCTTGGTTAGTAGAGAAGTGAACTGTGCCTAAAAATATGATCTTGCCTCAGAGGGGAGGAGGGACTGGATGAAAGAAGGTGAAGGGAATAAATAGCCAAAGAACATACTAGTATATGCATAGCCCATGGCCACAGACCAGAGGGAAGTGGGGGTGGGAGCTGGATGGAGAGGGGGCAACGTCAGGGAAAATGGGGACACCTGTAATAGCATCAACAATAAAAATAAAGGAAAAAACGATCTTGCCTAAGGTAAAGAAAGTGATCATTTCAAACATATTGTTAGCTCTTTATACTGCTGGTTGGCTGTTCTTTTGTTTAGCAAACAATATGATGAGCTTTCTGGAAAAGCAAAGATACGCATTGTACACATTGACCCTAATCTGGAATAAAGTTTGTAAATTAAAACTTTCTAAATAATAATACAAAAACTCTCTGTGTGTGGGGTGGGGGTGATGATAGGGAGAAGGGAGAGGAGTGGAGAAGCCCTAGAAGAAGATCACCCCAGGCAGGAACTTTAGGGCAGGAAGGTTGAATCCTGAAGTTCAAGGTGATTTCTGTTCCTGGTGTTGGTGCTGCTTTGGGTAATGAAAGAAGATGGGTGATGGCCTAGTGATGAGTGATGATTTCGTGAAGGTAAAGCAGTGTGGACAGACACTAGAAGGCAGAGGCAGCAGGATGAAGAGAGCATGCAGAAAGTTCAGCAGGAGTATGAGATGAGAAGTGGCCCTGAGGAAAAAGGCACCATCCTTGGAATTCTTACCAAGCTCAGAGAGAGTACTAAGATTCCCTCAGTATTTGACATGAATGTTTGAGTCATTTTATTTGTAAAAACAGAAAGGAAAAGAAAAGAGCAAAGCTAGAATACGAGAGGACATTCTTCATACCTAGTTTGTCTTGCTGTGTAAGGTGTGACAATTGCTGGAAATCACAACCTCTTTCTCTCCTAAGACCTGTCTCTCCACTTCTTCAATTCTCAGATTAGGATCCATCTAAAATGGTTGGATTCTGGCCTTGGCCAGGCAGCTCAATTGGTTAGAGCATCGTCTGGATGCTCTGAGGTTGTGGGTTCTATCCCTAGTCAGGGCACCCTAAAGAAAAAATAATAATAATAAAATAAAATAGATCAGATCCTAACCAGAACTTCGCTGGAGATGCTGACCAGAACTTGGCTAGAGATCCTGGCTAGGCTGCTGATCAACTGAACGCTGTCTCCGTGTCATCGCCGACTCCGTCCACACCTTTGGGGACCCCTGGACCTGCTGGGGTTGGACCCCAGCACATAGAAATTAAAGTCAGGGCACCCTAAAGAAAAAAAGTAATAATAAAATAAAATAATATGGTTGGACTCTGAATCTGGGCATAGCTTCCCATAATAAAATCTAGTGCTGTGCTAGTAAACTGGCTCTCTGGGGGGAGCGAGGGTGGGGAGAGGAAGGGCAGAAGAGTTGCTGATTTTTATGGTGTAAACACACCCGCCTTGGCCAATTTTATGCTATAATCTTTGCCTTACTCAATGTGGATTTGGGAAGAAGTGTATGGAATCAGGCCTCAGGACCTGGTATAACTATGCTCCAACACACCACTGGCTCGATCCATATGACAATTCATTCCACTCTGTCACAGGACCAGCCACCTGGTCTTCTTTCAATTCCCTTTACTAGCTCTGCTTCCTCCTGCCTCCGAACTTTTGTGCTTTCTGTTCCCTTTGCCTAGGAAGCACTTTCCTTCCCTTTCACCTAACTGGTATCTACTTATCCATCTGTTTTCAGCACAATTGTGACTTCCTTAGGCAAGCTTTCTCTGACCTCCCTGGCCAGGTCAAGTGCCTTAAACCTGGACTCTCATTGTACCATGCACCTTTCCTTCTTAGAATATGGTTGCAGGTATAATTTTATACCCGTTCAATTTGCCATTTGATTGATATTTATTTCTCCTTCTAGAAGGGGAGGTCAGGTCCCATCTGCTTTTGTTCACATTGCATAGCCTGGCAAGTAACAGGTATGCAGCGACAATTTGTTGAATGAATGAGCATCACAGATCATCCCCAATCCTAGTAAGTTCATCAGCTGGTCACTTTTCATTTGCAGGTAAGATGTTTAGAGCACAAAGAGTTACTCGTATCTCTCTTCTCATCAATGCCATACCTGGAGGTGCTTCAGATTATAAAAAAAAGACTAAATTAGACTCAATTGAGTGAGAGTCTACAACTTCATCTCTGAAGAACCATGCAGTAAACCCGCAGAGGTTTAGAAATCATTTTGTTTAATCTTGAGATGCATAACAATGTCTTGTGTGGTTGTCTGATAATGCCTTCATCAAATGACCATATTTTTTTATTCTTTTCTATCTATGCATACTTGCTCAATACTCGGATATATCCAATTAAAATTATTTTAATATGGAAAATAAGAGAAATTGGAACTTTTAGGATGTGTAATTTCCAGTTCTCAAATACTAACATTTCATAGTAAAATTACATCAGCATTTAAATAATGGAATATTTAAATCATGGAGCAACTTGAAAGGTTAAAAAAAATTTAAACAATAGCTAAAATGTATGGAGTGTCTGTGTACGAACTCCTCATAACAACTCTGTGAAGCACAGAGCAGTTAAAGGAAGTGCTCAGGGTCATAGAGTCAGAGTGGTGGAGACTTGGGAGGTGAGCACCCTGACACTGAGCCCACACCTCTAATTATTAATCTCTGTAGCCGAAGGGGAAAACATCAAATGCAAATTAGGTACAGTGGCCCTTCAGTCAGGGAAGACATAATATAGATAAAGGCATTCAAATAGAATTGGAAGAAAGCAAGAAGGAATTTAAATAGCAATGCTAGTGTTAAGAGGATGGGAAAATAGGTAGACTTTTTTTTACTTTTAAAATTTCATTTGAGATTGTTGCATAGCAATTTTTAAAGGATTAAAACCCCAGCTTGGACCCATGAGACATACCCACACACTGTCATTAGCCTGTTAAGGATTCTAAGAGGAAAACTAGATTTCTGCTTTTTCCTCTGTAGCTGTATGAGATGAGCTGTGTGCCCTTGCCTACTCAAAGTAGTAGAAGCATTTTTTTGGCAGTAAAATCATAGTTAAATTTAGTTAAACTGCTTAGCTATGCATCAGAAATCAAGAGTTGCCCATATGCAGTTTAATACAACTTTCTGCAAAGAATCTATTAGGGGATAAAGCCAGGCATAAGCAAAAATTTAAAGAACACTTTTAGAGACGAAGATACATCACTCACCAGAGTACAATTCCCTTTGCTGCTAATTCTAACTTTCACTGAGAACTTCCATGTGCCAGGTACTAGGCTCAGTGTTAGTTTAGGGAGGGCCATGCATTATTTCATTTAATTCTTACAAACCCCTAGGGTCTACCTACTATTACTATCCTCATCGTAGAGTTAAAAAAAATGAAGTAACTAGCTCGAGTTGACACATTCAGGGGAAGGAGGAGCAGAATTTTGAACACAGTTCTACCTCGTTTACACAGTTCTTCGAAAAATACAAAAAGTTAAAACAGACATTTTCATTTGAAAGCTTTGACTGACCATCCATATTCAGGAGGGAGCTTCTGCTTTGTAAAAAGCTTGACTACGCAGCCACTTTGCTTACTAGGGGGGAAAAACACCACCTCCAAGAAATAAAAAGCAGCAGAATCATAGCAGTAGTTTTCAACTCTGACATAGTCAAATCATTTGCCCAGTTTAAAAATAAAACTGATTGGGGGCTGGATGAAAAAGGTGAAGAGATTAAGAAGTAGAAATCGGTAGTTACAGAAATGACACTGGGATGTAAATTACATCTCAATAGTATCGTGGTAACTATGTGTGGGGCCAGGTAAGTGGTTGAAATATCAGGGACACCACTCTATAAAGTACATGAATTCCTAACGACTATGCTGTACATCTGAAGCTAATACAGAATAAACTTGAATGTAAACTGTAATTCAAAAATAAAAATTAAAGTTACATTTTTTTTAAAACCTGATATTTGGGTCCCATCCCAGAGCAATTAAATCAGAATTTCTTAGGGGTGAGGCCTCAGCTTGGGAATTTTAAAATGCTAAGTCCCTCACATGCCTTTTCTACCTCTTCCACCCCAACCATGCAGTTAAAACAAAACAACAAAAAACTTTATTGTATAAGAAAGATAAAAAGAAATTTTTGTTGATGTTCTTAAATTCTTTTTGTTAATAGGCCTAATTTGTAAGTTGATATGGCTGCTTGTAATTGTTGTTTACTTTATAAACTTATCTAAGCTCTGCAACCAAAGTTCTCTAGTTTCAAAAGTTATACCAAAAGGCAACAGTAGATGGCCCACCTCTCTCAGAAAGATAAAAGAATTGTGTACTAAATGGAAGGATCAAAACTTTCCTTGTAAATTAGCTTGAGGTAAGGAATGAGTAAAGAAGATAAAAACATGATGAGGAAAATAAGAAATTAGAGTCTTTCCAAGAATAATTGAAGATTGGTTTAAAATAATCACACACACACACACACACACACACACACACACACACACGCTAAGAATGGAAATGAGCAAAAGTGATTCCAGTGTATACAGTCTTGATTGATACTCATAATGAAAGTAGTGAAAGTCTGAACAGGGAAGTTGGCAAACCATAAAAGTTGAGTCCCAAAGTTCCCCCTAATCATGGATATGTTTTCCCCTTTTTCGATGAAAGTGAGAATGGAAGATTGGTTTATATGGACAATATCTGTGAGGAAAGTTGCTTATGTCTTTCCCCTGACTGTCAATATGCACCATACAGAAGGGCCAACAGGCCAGAAATTTTCCATTGCATCATCCATTCTTAAAATTGTTTTCATTTTCACTTTTATCACTTATATTATACTTCAGAGACACAAAGCAAATATATCACTCATTAGAGATGAATGAAAATTAAAGTCTAGCTAGAGGCTAACTTCTATATGGTCAGTCTTCTAAAATGAAGTATTTGTCATAATTGAAATGGAATGTAAGGGGATTTTCTTTACTTTTTTATACAAGTGTAATTCTTAACTAAATAATAATACACTCCTTCAATAATCTTTTTCATGCAGGTCTCAGTACATACTCAAGGGATATTCATTTCCATCAAATAGAAAATAACAGATTATTATTTCCATTTTCCAACTGGACCAACTGAGAGCAAGAGGAAAAAAATGATTTCACAAAGATCTTCAAATGGAGCTAATCTCCCTATTCAAACTTCTACTCTAAAATGCCTTTTCTCACTTCAGTACCTCTAGGCCAATAAAGGTTTGACATTACATTTTCACTGGTAAGTATAATTATGTCCTAGTTCGAGGACCTATCACAACTAAATGCTCAGAGTCCAATTTTAGTCATTCATTTCAACTTTTGACCCCAAACTCTGGACCTGTGTAAACCCAGCTACCCACTTAAAGCTGTCATAGGGGGGCCCAGAGAACACATCTTTCCCACAGTGCTTATAACCCAACCCATGACTGAACTCTAAACTACACTAGTAGTAAGATTCTGCCATACACGTGAAAGTACCTCATCAATTTCCATTTCAGTAGGCCTAAAAAAGTGTAGAACTTTAATTTAGACCTACAAACTGGCAGTGTTTGTGCAGTTACAGCCGTGCATTGCCCCTGCCATTAAGCTCTGATAGATAAGAGACTTTTTCCTTCAAGTCCACTCATTACCAGGACTCAGTGAGCAGAGAGAATGGAGTAATGGGGTTGGCCAAGAGTAGACAACTGTGGCTAAAGCAATGCCAGTAGCCATGTCCATGAGGACAGGTAAACAGTGGGTTACAGCTTAACCACATCCTTCAAGCGTGAGGTCACTGCAACTTTGGCTCAGTTCTGCATACAAATAGTAAAGGCCTAAGGATGCGTTCTGATTTATTTATTCTACCTGTGTGTGTCAAGTTGCTTTTAATGAGACTGATTCCCATTTAATGCTCAGATGGGGGCTGGCTGACAAGCCTTTTTAACAGTGCAGAAAATTTCAGCCAGTTTGCACAAGTGCTTCTGCAAACACATGTGGTGGTGGTGGATAGAGTTGTCCTATGGTTCATTTAATTCTTGAGTACTTGATTAGTCCCAGTTGTAACAACAAACAAGTACTACTGGATCTACTCCTCTGTACACTACATCTGTGAACAGATCATGTAAATGCATATTTGAAATTGGTTTTAAATCTTAAAAAAATAAATTATTCTGAACTTCAGGAAGTTTTAATAAATCCAATTATCATAGCATTTTTCTACATAAAATTGTTCTATTGTCCTCTATTACCTCTAGAATAATGATTTTCAACCGGTGTGCCACAAGAATTTTTTAAACATGCAATACCTGACTTAGGGGCACTGACCTCTTTTCCCTTCAACTATGAAATAAAAATGACAGCAGCCAACACAACAATAGCTGTCTGGTGTGTATGAATCAAAATTATATCTATTTTTGTCAGATCGGCAAAAATATATTTTTTGGCGTGCCACAGAATTTTAGTAATTAGTTTAAGTGTGCCATGAAATAATAAAGGTTGAAAATTTCTGCTCTAGGAATGAATTCCAAACTGCCAGGTAAGGAATAGGCGGCTTTTTATAAACCATCTCCAGCCTATCTATCCATCTTTATCTTTTACCCCTCTCCTACCACCTCTCCCGTCCCCCAGAACATACCTCCTTCTCCTGCTACCCAGAACTAAGCATTTCTGAAGTGTGTGATTGGCCAAGATTGCCAGCTGAAGGTCTGTGGACCCATCCATCCTATAAGACATATTTTGTTTGAGCTGTACAGTGTTTAAAAAGATTTTTGTCTGGACATCTCACAGGACTTATATCTACTTGTGAAAAATGGAAGATTCACCAGTAGTGGGCCAACATTCCTGCACGGCATCAACCAGCTGCAGCAAGGAAAGGGTTTTCTGCTTTCGACATAGCATGAGTCTCTAATTCTCCGTAATCCTCGCCCCTTTGCTAGGCTAGTCATTCATTTTCTCATCTGCCTGGTCCCGCTTGGGCCATGCGCTTTACACTTTCATGTTATTCCCTCAAACCAGTGCCTCACTGGGAAATGTTCTTCTGTGTTTCTCTCAGGTAGACTTCTACCAGTCTTAATTCAATGTCTCCTCCACTGTGAAGTCTTTTATTTGTTTCCTTCATCTATGATCCCTTATACACATGCTTATCATAGGACTGCTCGCAATATTTTAGAGTTTATTATAAGCATCAACTCCCTGACTGCCTGTACCCTCAAGTTCAAGAATCTGGATCCGTGCACTTCTTCATTGCCAGTATTTAGCAAGGTGCTAATAAACTAGTAAGTATCCAAGAAGTTCATGATGTAGAAAAGAGTTAACTAATTCCCATGACATTAAAGGAGTGACTTTTGTCTGAGGCAGGCATCATTTGTACCAACAGTGGTTGAAAGTGGGTCAAAAAAGTAGTGTAGCAAAAAAGTTAAGAATGCAAGCAGAATTCTTGCTTAAGAACAAATTCATAAAGCAGGACACATTGTACATTTCTTATAAATACAAATAGGTAAATAATAATAACAGTGAAAAGGAATCATAGACGTGAAAGCATTTATACTTATAGTCTCTAGCTGAAAATATTTTCAACTGTAACCATATTGTTCTTACAATTAAGGAAGGACAATTTCTGGAATTGTTTATAAACCTATTCTTTTACATTATAGAGGGAAGAGGTTCAAATTCCCAGATGTGTGTTGTGGAAGAAAAAATAAAAAACAGGAGAAAGTAACTTATTTTTCTAAACCTTTTACTATAGAATGAAGAGGAAGAAAATACTGAATTCATTAGCATCTTAATATTTTGACTCATAGGTAGACCAGGGTCAGTTATATTTTTCCAAAGCAACAATGACCATTACATGATTTGTATATCTCTTTTGCTTGCATCTTAAATGAATCCCAGTAAGCAATAAAAATAGGGAAACAGTTGAACAGTTGTTGACTGGGTGAGGCATATGAAAAGTAAAAATTATTTGCCCATCATAACAACATAACTAATGTCCTGTGCTAATAAACAACAAGTCTGTGTAATGGAGTCTTCTTCAGTACTCTAAGTCTTACACATGGCCTTTTGTATAATTCTAAAGCATTTCCTTTAGCCTCTAACTGAAGTACTCTGACACATGTGTTCTTACATGCATTTAAATGTTTCCTTTACATTACCTACTATTAATCTACAACCTACTCCTACTTCTTTTCCATTAGCTACTTAAAAAGGAAGAAGAAAGAAGCAGAGTTATTGACCTAGAAAGACCAGTTGCCAATCTCTTAAATGTAGGAAAGGAAGTGTAGTGTCTATAAGGTGACAAGTTTATGTGGGAGTGTTATTTTGATTGACTTCAAGGAACCTCATATTTTTCTGGTATAACAGCAAGTTAGTGGTGTGCTCTTAATTTTTAAAAAAGTGTTCTTTCTCTTACAAAATCCTGTTGAAGAAATAAAACATGCACATCTAAGTATAAGATACTAATTTCCTCAAGTATCTTCTATGAGGTTACAAAACTCATGATGAAATAACAGCCTCTTTAAACACTGTGTTCAGTATCTCTGCCTTCAGTTTATGCCGTTAGAAAGTGCCTGGCAAACATTCATTCTCAATCCCAGGTCCCCCAAACCTTTGCTCTATAAGCAAATAAGAAGTAGAAATGTTAAGAGGAAGCACTGAAATGTCTTATTCTGGGAAGAAGAAAGTATGTCTCCACGTTATCATTCTAAAACATCTATTATCATGGTCAAATCCTTTCCTGTCACCAGTTTTTTTTTTTAATTAAAGGTTTTATTTTACTTGCATGAACGTCAAAGTATCAGCTTTACAGTCTATACATATTTTTTAAAAACCTAATTTCTCAAATTCATTTTCTTGATCCTAGGGAGTTAAATTGTTTCCTTTGGACAACTAACTAGTTTCACCAAGATATTTTAGACATAATGACATTAGTTATAGTTTTATTTTTGTTCTTTACCATAGAAAAAAATGACCTTTGACTTTTAAGAAAAAGACAGTTTTTTTTCCAATAAACTAGTCAGCATGGGATCTTATCTATCATTTCCCATTGAAATAAACGACCTCCCAAATACAATAGTGCCTACCGTAATTCAACTTACTTAACAGCATGTGCTTTTAAAAGAACATTTCATTTTGTTTTTGTAGCTTTATTCATGGTGGGTTCATTGTATTACCTGTTAACATGTGGTCCAAACTATTTGCAAATGGCCCCATTTTATATGTATATATCAAGTATCCAAATATAAATCTAAAGGAAATTAGGGATGGTAGCAATCTGAGACTTTTTGACTTTGCCACTTACTGTGTAACCTTAGACAAATTATACATCAGAAGGTGGTTATGCGATAAAGAGTAAAATTTAGCAAGGAAGGGGCATTGGAGATGTGGGAGTGGGGAGCTGAAATATTGGAGTACACAGGAAGGCCTCACTGAAAAGGGAAATTTGAATGAAGACCTAAAGGAAGGAAGGGAGCAAGTCATGCAGATACAGTAAAGAACATCCAGGCCAAAGAAAAAGCAGGCCCTGAAGTGGGAGCATGCTTATTATTTTGCACGATCAGCTTAAAGGCTGCAGAGATTGGAGTGGCCTGAGCAAGAACAATAGACTCGGGTACAAAGCTGGTAGTGGGAGCACTGGGAGAGGTGCAAGGGGATGGTGAATCATACATTTGTCATTATAGGGACTTAGGGTTTTACTCTAAAATGGGAAACCATCAGGTTTTGAGCCGAACTGGGCTGACTTCTTTAAAAAGACCTGGCTGCTATGTTGAAACTAGACTGAAGGCAGCCAGTCTAGAACAGTATAATGTTATGGATGAGAGATGATGGTGGCTAATAACTAAATAGTAGCAATGTAGGTGATGAGCTGTGGCTACATCCTGGATTTTTTTTAATTAAATTTATTGGGGTGACATTGGTCAACATAGGTTCCGGGTCTGGGTTTCTATGTTACAAGATCTGTATGTTGCACCATGCGCCCACTACCCAAAACATCCTGGGAATTTTTTAAAGGTAGAGCTAATATGATTTCTTGATGGATTATGGAGAAATCAGGGATACAGTAGTCCCCCCTTACCCAAGGTCCACACATTCCAAGACCCCCAGTGAATGCCTGAAATCACAAATAGTACTGAACCTTATATATAGTATGTTTTTCCTACACATACAATAAAGTTTAATTTCTAAATTAGGCACAGTGTGAGATTAACAACAATAACTAGTAAAATAGAACAATTATGACAATACACTATAATAAAAGTTATGTGAATGTGGTTTCTCTCTCTCTCTCTCAAAATATCTGGAATTTTCAAGGTAATATTTTCGGACCATGGTTGACCACAGGTAACTAAAACTGCAGAAAGCGAAACCACGGATAAAGGGGGGACTACTGTAATCTCCAAGTTTTATAACTGGGAAAATGGAGTTGCCATTTACTGAAAAAGGAAAGATTTGAAGGGTCCGGAAATGAGGACCAGGCTTTTAGCTACACGAGTCTGGAGTTCAAGAGACAGATCCAGACTGGAGATAAAATTTCAGAATCATAAGTACATAGAAGTAGATAGACTAAAGTATATGTAAGAAACTCTAAAGCAACAAGGGGATAAACACCTAAAACAGACTTAGCAAGCAGAGCAGAGGAGAGCAGAGAAAAAGAATATGGAAATGCAAGAGGATGGGTTATGAGGGTTTGCTGCAAGGGGCTTCAGGATCAAGGGTGTCAAGTACACCTCTTTGTAACAGGAAACTGGCCATGGGGCAGGGCTGTGAACAGATATGAGCAATTCTTCCTTTTCCTTGCCTGCCAACAGGCCCTGATGATCTCACCTTACTGTTAGCCCTTACACCTCAGCCTACTCTCCATATTCATTGAAGGAACACCTGCTTCATTATTTAATTCTAACTTAATTTTTCAACTGAACAGATAAGAACTTACTAGAGGACTTACTACACAAATAAATAATAATTCTAAAGTTTAGAAAGGGAATGTCTACCTCTTTACTTCATATGCAAAGAAAATGTAATGCTTTTGTGAAATATGGTTGCACTTATTAGGAATCATTCCTATCAATTTTTAAAGCAGGATCTTGGAATGGGCTATTCTCGTTTATCACAACATGGCCTGTGACACCCAGAGCTCCTGGGATTTTCTGCTCATACTCTGCTTTTAGCTAACTTTTCCTCCCCACCCAAGGAACTCTGTTCTTGGGCTCTTCACCCTCTCATCTTGCAGACACTCTCTTGGGGAGCTCAAACACTCCATACCACCACCACCCAATACTGATGATATTGATGCTCCTTATTTCCCACTGCTCAGCACCAAGCCAATCAAAACAGTACCTCACTGGGCATCTCCCATCTTCCATAGGCATTTCAAAAGCCACATATCCCAAACTGCTATTTTCTCTCCAGACCCTCTCCTTCCTACCCAGAATCACCTCTCCCACACGATGCATCATCATTTTGTGAAGTCCTCAGAGCCAGAAACCTAGGAGTGACCCTTTGCCCCTTTCTCAATCTACTATCCAGTTAATCTTGTTAATTCTACAACTTAAATGTTACTTCCTCCCTTATCCCACGTCTGTAATACCTGCTTTAGCAATTATGTGTTTCTATGTCTGTGTTTCCTATTAGCCTGTGAATTGCTTAAGGAAGGATACTGGATCTTATTGTGGAGATGATTGACTAATTCCAGATTTCAGCAGAGGGAGACTAATTGGTAAGGGTAAAGCTAAAGACGTCTGTGATGGTAGCAAGTAGCACTGAGAAGAAAAGGGCTGATATTTTGTAACAGCAGAAAGCATTGCAAAGATGATGTTGGATGGTGCCTCCTAGAGTGGTACATATACAACCTGCACTGCCACATGCAAAGATCCTCATTCAATACACTTGAATTCATTAATGAGAATTTACTAAATGCCTGCCATGTAACCACCACCATGATAAGCACTGGTGAGGAATGAAGAAGTGTTAGGCATAGTCTTCCTTCCTCCAGGAGCCTTTCATCTAGTTGGAGAAAAGAGATGGGTGCACAATACATGACAGTGCAGAATTAATTGATTTACATGATGCAGACTGTGTCCATTGGGATTAACAATGAAAGACATCAAGAGTCATTAATATGAGCAAATTATAATTAAAATTTGATCCTATTTGCTACTTATGATTGATATTTCTTTTGTCTCAGTTGAATTGCCTTCAGTCTCCTTACACAGGAAGTGCAATGACATGGATCCAGCCGTCTGCAAAAGTAAAGGCAGGGAGAAGGTGTGCCTGATGTCAATCAACCAAGGGAAACCCACCAGCTGATGAAGGAGGGGCATTATTTCACTTTAAAAGGAGCCTCTTGCTTCCTCCTATGGACTAAAAGTCTGATCACTTCAACAGGGAAGGCCACATCGAAAGGAACTGAGAAGTGGGCAAACAAGAGATAGCAGTCCACTTTAGAACATCAATTATAGACCCTACAAATGTGTGTTTAAATACAGAAAGAGCTCTTAGAGCCTGGTCCAAAGAAACATCTTTGTGCGTGAGTGTGATGAAAACAGAAGCTTTCAGTTAAAGAAAGGACAAGAAAGGAAATGAAAGAGAGGTGTGAGGTTTGTCAGCCTTTTCCCTAAGCACCATCTTCAATTCGCAGTGAGTGCAGTGTAACTCCCCAACATGACAGAAAACTCATCATGAAACTCGAGCCAGTGGCAAAGCAGAATGAGCAATTTCATAGAACAACAACGGACCTGAAGTCTGCAGCACAACTACAAAAGGAAGAAAAGTTAACTGTTAAACCCCCAACTGTTATGTTCTGCCTGGTTTAGAAAGAACAAAATTTAGAAGCCATGTAGTTTTAACTTTAATCCCCAGATGTAAATGTTTTCTTTTTATAAGCTTGCTTAGAAACTGAACATACTAGACTCTAGGAGATTTTTTTTCTGTAATTTGTTGTGCATTATCAGCTATTTACATAATTACTCTAATTAAGCTAGTTATAGCAGTTCCTGTAAATATGTGAAAGATCACTAAAACATGTAATTATGTCCTTATATCATTAATTAAACTATATCAGCTGGGAATTACTGTAAATATGTCTGGAGGTGTCATTAGTCTGTGTAATGGAGACATAGAACTCTTTATTGAGCTACAATAAAGTGCTCTGCACTAATAATCCATGTAAGGCACCACTTATGATTTTTAAAGTTCCAGATCTCAGGCATAAAAGAAAAATGTATCTTTCATACCCATATGGTTTGAAAGCTGATACAGGTTTTAGACTTTATTAGCAGTCTGGGTGGAATGCAAATTGACAGGTGGGCCCAGTTCCCTAGTGGCCATTCCTGGAATTGCAGTGGTAGGGGGCAGAGCCTGAGCCCTGAGTTCTTCCCCTGAAGAGGCCCAGACAAGGCCCATCCTGGAGGACTGCCCCCAGCTGTTCCCTCCTGGATTCTCCTGTACCTACAAACCACCCTCTTTTCTCAGCGTTTATGTGTGCAGAGCTGTCCCAACGTCCCAGCCAAAATACTAGTTTAATAATAGTAGGACTGCCAGGTAAGACTGTATTTTGAAGGACAAAAACATCAGAGGAATGAAAATCTCAAAGTACTACATTTCTAGAAATTGAATTTCAAACCTTGTGAGCATGATTTGTGAGACTGCGAATCCAGCCTTTCGTCCCTTCAAATCAGACATCTTCTGCCTCCCCCGGAGGCAGGCCCTGCAGTCAGCATTTGGAGGCACTTCAAGCCTTATACCAGGAAACAGTGCACTGATTCAGCCCCGAAAAATCACAAATAGTTCTGCCAGGGGATGGCAAATGGTGGCCACAGCAGCCCTATCAATTCAGAGGATGCTTGCCATGAAGGAAAAAGCAGCTAGGCCTGAAAAGATGAGGGGATCCCCAGAGCTTCAGAAAGACACACAGGAAACCCCCTCCCTCAGAAAATAACAAACAGAGAAAGCTTTCAGTTCTTCAAGTGCAAAAAATAAAAGCTTGTGACTATAATTCTGATTCTCTTTGGTTTAATGTTTATTTCTGGGGCGAGGAAAACTGTTCTTATAGCAAAATCTTACACAAGTTTCCATGTTTTTTGAAAATCAACATTCACATTTTAAAAGTTTCAATTCTTATTTGACTTTGGGTGATGAACCCACAATGCAATATACAGATGCTGTACTATAGAGTTGTGCACTTGAAACTTAATTTTATTAACCAATGTCACTGCAATAAGTTTAATAAATTCTTTTTAAAATTGAAAAATTAAAGTTTTAATTCTTTGAGGTGGACATTTCTAAGTTTGGGAAGAAAGCACATGATTTTATTTTCATAATTATAAAATATAATACTTCCATTTATCTCTAATCTGTGTATGTAGTGGATAACATACCTGACCATGGTTTCATCAAATTCACATTTATGGACTAAATAGTTATTTAAAAACTAGATTTAAATGAGAACTTCTGCCTTCTATCAACTTCATTCCCTGAGGCAGAAATAGACTCATTCCACAAAATAGCACATAATAATATACCTCACTTTTGGGGTGCACTAATGACTTCATGAATATAATGACTACTATAAAAATTCTCCCCTTAAAAAAATAAAATGAATATATTCATTATAATTTACATGCAATTTAAAGTGTCCCCTAAAGTCTACTCCCAGACCCAGGTTGGGAATTCCTAAAATACACTTTGGATTTGTATTATTTATTGAATTGTGAGTTTTCAGGGTTAGAAGCTTTGGAGAAAAGTGACAAATCAACAACAAAAAATCCTTTCATGAAAGAAAATCATGTGATGATAATGTGTAATGCAGAATACTGACAATAGCATAATGTAAACACTGGTTTAGAAATTAAACCAACTTTTAGTATACAAATACTACAAATGCTGTTAGTTCTACTCCCTCATCCTTTCTTCCTTTGGTGAATTTTCATATAGGCTCAGAATATTTTACACATATAAACTATTTTCCCACATATTCCTGAGGCAACATTGTCTTCAATGCAGTTTTGCCATATCTGAGCCCCCAAAGTGAGGTGGCCTCGGCAGATCTCTCAGCAGGCTCCAGATGGGCAGCTTCCGTCTTGACCTCAGGACTCACCTACCTTCAGAGCAATCTGGTCTCAAGGTGAAGCATGGCTCCGAAGGCAAGTTCCTTCCCAAATGAACCGCAGTAAAGGCTGGGGCTGGGGAGCTGTGAAGAGAAAGCAGAAAACTGGAGAGATCTTGCTAGTTTTCATCATCCCTAAGGTTGTAACTTGCTAACTGGAGCATCCCAGCAGCGGAGATACAACAGTTTCAGAGAAGGTATCTGAGTCTCCTAGAAATATCTGCGGCTTCTCCTTTGCTTGACAACAGACAAACCATGGTTTCATTTGAAAGCCCTCAGTTAAGCCGTGTGATACTACCTTCAAAAATCAAGGTTCTCTCACATGTATATTGAGGAGAAAAAGCAAAGTGAAAATAGCATTTTTCATACTGACCTGAAATTTTATTCCTTGGGGCAAGTAATTGCAGGAGCTAATCTCTTGGCCAGCCCAAGTAAATAACAGTTTAGGATCACATACCTGGCCAGAGAATTCATCTCAGGATATGGGACTACAAATGGAGTCCCTGATACCATCAATGAATTAACTCACCTCACTTATGTATGTAGTTGCTATCACACAGTAGTTCAAGTGGCATTGGCCTGAATGTTTACATCAAGGAAAACAAGAATCTAATATGTAATTTTATTGACTTCAGTGTTGTTGTTTTTTAAATATATATTTTCTGAAGAAAATTGAATAAAACATTTTACAGCATGCTGAGTATAATGTGCACATTATGGGTACTGTATTTATTTTAGATAGAGTTAAGACCTGAGCAAAATTGAGAAAGCCAGGTTAATTCTGGATTTTCTCCCAAGTTCACCAAATGGGATACACTCAGTAGTATTTCTCTTCTACTGAATGAGATTTTTTATTCCAGTGTTTAATCTGATTCTCAACCAAACAAACCTCAACTCAAAACTGAATGCACACTAACATGTAATCGTTATAAATGGACCAATATGCAATAGTTTGAACAGGAGTGTGATATTACCTTCGGGTTACTGTCAGGTGGACAGGGAAAGTATCCTTGGACAGGCCAGCATACTGAAAACACATTAGACTGGGATATGCAGGGGAAAGCCTCACCAATGTCTTCTCTGGTTGTTTTATAATTATGGACAACCTACTAGTAAGCTCTGTCCCACAGAACTTTATGCACCTTGTATGGTAATTGCTATACTTCCCTCCCTGCGCTCCCTCAGAGCAGGGACTTGCCAAGTTCACCATTGTCATCAACGCTGCAGGAATGGCTGGCTGCTGCTCTGACCTTCAAGGCATTACTCTGCTGCTGCTCCTGCTCCTGCTGACCCTGAGAAAGGTGTCCAAGGTCTTCCAGCTATGCTGCCCCTTGGCTGCTGGGGATTATCCTAAACTGTGCTGAGGGCAGGGGACGGGCCCCGGCCTGCCCAGAACCCAGGAGATAAGGCCTTGGGAAGGGCAGCAGACAGACTCTCTTCTCAGGAGGAGATTGATGGGGTGTCCCAATATACCATGGCCTTCACATATTAAACCTTGAGTGAGTGTTTCTTGGCCCCCCAAACAGTAATAAGATGCTCTATTATATGAATTTGGCCAACACACTATTATAACTGTGAATCTTGAAAATTATTTTCTAAATCCCAGAAAAAAGACAAATATAATTCTTTTCTACATACCAAAGCAACATAAAATTTGTAAGCCACATTGCCAGAGCTGCCTTACATCCTTTTGGTATAAAAGGGAGATCAAGAAGGTATCTAAACAAAACAAAACAGGGTATCTAAATCTGTAAATATAATTAAAGCCTTGCCTCTTATTTTTGGAATTAACATTGGTCACCTCTGATGATTTGAGTGTTTGCTGTTGATTCCCTTTCTTCTCTGAACATCAAATTATGTTGTCCCTAAAAGCAAAGCTTTCAAATGTACATGAACTCTGAGTACAGTACTACTAGAGTCCAGTTGTTTTCTTTAATGAGTGTATGTCTAATTACTGCCAACTAATTCCCATGGCTCCAGGCATGAATCACAGCCAGAAATGCAAATAGTTGCTGACCTCAGAAGGTCATATACCCTTTCTTTGGGAAATTATTTGGAGTAAATCACACTCAAAATTCCTGTGGAGTTTTGCTTCATTCTATTTGTTGCAATGGGTAAACCCTCGTAGAGGCCTGGAATTCCACAATCCCTCTCAAAATGAGTTACAGTCTCAGCTCATTCATTATTTCCAAAAAATCATAATTGGATTATCTTTTCCCACTATTGAAAAGAAATTAAGAACCTTACCTTTTGCTGGGGGTCGGGTGGAGGAGCCAAGTTTCTAGGAAAGCCTTTGGGATCAAAAAGGCTTACGTTGAAATTCTGGCTCTAAACTTGAAAGATCATGTAACTTTGCACATGAACTTAAACTTTCAACTGTTTCCTTCTCAGTCAAATGAAGAGCATATCAGTTACCTGGAAAGAATTAGAGTTGGCTTGCAAGTGCCTTCCATATAGCAAATGCTTAATAAATGATAGCTATTAATCCAGTGTTTTGATTTATTAGTGATAAACTATATTTGTGTTCTTATATTGTTATCCACAGTTTATAAAACACTTTAACCTGTTTTTACAATTTGATCCTCACTTTGATTTTATATGATTGTGCATAGAATATTATGTAGCTCTATTATGTAGATGAAGATACAGGCTTAGATATTAAGCATTTTGCTTGAAGTAACCCAATCTGTTTAGGAGTACTAGACCACTCAGGGACTCTGACTCCAATCACATACATATTTCTGCCCTCCTAGTACCCTGCCTCCTCTCACTGACCCAGACAGCCTTTATATTCATTTAAGCTAAAATGCTAACTATTCAAGTAAAATTCTAATGTTAGATAATGTAAATTAAAACTATCAGGAAAAAATGTCCTCAATTTTAGCATTCAAAAATTCTGCAAAACTTATAAGAAAATGATGAGGGTGAGGCTCAACAGCTTGAAGACAGCTGATTAATAAGTATCTGATCTTAAACAGTTCCCTGTCCTGTAGCCACACTGTCTACTATAGTAGCCATTAGGTACATATAGCCACTGAGCAATTGAACCGTGGCTTGTGTGACTTTGGAACTGAACTTTAAATTTTATTTCTTTTCAATTAATTTAATAATACATTTAAAACCTGATACTTGCTTCAGTTACTGGAAAACGTTAAGTATGTTTTGAAACAACTTGGGTTTGTAAATGAACATTTTATAAATTCTAATAACGGATCAAGTATTTCTGGTGAGAGTTTAACATTTGAGTTGAGATGTTCTGTAAGTATAATATACACACCAGACTTCAAAGAATTACTACCAGAAAACAAGAATGCCAAGGATGTTCTTAATAATGTTTAATACTGATTTGCATTGAAATGATAATACTTTGAATATAGCAGGTGAAATAAAATGAAATTACAAAATTATTACAATTAGGATTGTCAGTTTCTTTTTACCTATTATAACATGGCCACAGAAACAATTTAAAGTAAATATGTAGCTGGCATTAAACTTTATTTGGCAGCACCACTCAACAGCAAATCCAATTACCTATGTAACTAGAGAAAATCACAGATAATATCACTTTTCATTTTATTGATAAATTTTAATTTTTGACTGGCCCTAGTCTCAGATTCTTTATTGCTACCATCTTTCAGGGATGCTACTTCCTCTGAGACAGCCAGACAGAAGGCAAGGACGTGTGGGGTGTTTTGTTGAGGTAAAAATGGAAAGATAGGCAAAAGGCCTTTAAAAAATCCTGAAATTGACATAATTCTTGATTTAAAAGCTCTGTTCAATCTACCCAGTGCATCAATCATTTATGGAGTATCTATCAAGTGAAAAATAAATTGTTACATGGGGATTAGTAGAACCCCAAATATTGGCCTCTAAAGTGCTTGTCATAAACCATCGTATCAGCATCAGCTGAATCCCAGTGAGGCCAGTTGAGTTAGACTCTCTGGATATGGTTACTTAGGGATCTCTGTGCTGAACAGCAATTCTTATGCCACTAAAATATGAGAACTGCCCAGCCAGCGTGGCAAAGTGATGGAGCATCGACCTATGAACCAGGAGGTCATGGTTTGATTCCCTGTCAGAGCACATGCCCGGGTTGTGGGCTCAATCACCAGTGGGGGATGTGCAGGAGGCAGCCAATCAATGATTCTCTTTCATCATTGATGTTTCTATCTCTCTCTCCCTCTCTCTTCCTCTCTGAAATCAATAAAAATATTTTAAAAAATATATGAGACCTACTATTCCAAAGGGTGAGAGAGACATGAAACAAAGCTTGGATGTAATTTCAGTATTCTGTTAAAGGTTCTGAAGCATTCACAGTGTGCCATGGAAGTCTCTCTCGAACAAAAGGCCTCCAAACTGAGGCTGGGGTGATGATAAGCAGGAATTAGTCACCGAGGCAGGATGAGAGGAGAGCAGCAGGCAGAGGGTCAGAATGAGCAGGGTACCTGGGCACAGATCCTCATGGCATATGTAGTGACATGTAAGCAATGGACTTGTACTCGCTCATAAGTATGACATGAAAAGTCTTAGAAATAATGCTAAGGATTTTGATCTTTAACCTGTAGGTCGGTTGTTTTTTAGGGTGAAGGGGACATTGGTCGAGGTGGTAAGGGAGACACATATAGTGTGATGTGCTGGTCAAGAACCACTACTATAAGCAGGATTTTAACACTTGGGTTGCGGGAAACGAGTTAAGTCGGCTCGCGTGAATTGCGCGTACTCCGCGGGAGCCGTCTTAAACTCGGTTCATATAGATTTGCGGTGGAGTGCGGGAAACGTGTAAACTCGGGCCGATTGTAACTGCGTATTACCAAATATTTCATTTCAATCGAACCCATACTTCAAAAGATATAGGCATTTTAACGCGCCATCTTATATTTTGGCGGGAAATTCACCCGACACCGTAGTGCAAAGGAGTATTACGAACAGGTTTATGTTTACAAATTTTTCTGTCTGGCAACTATAACAAGAATGGTTTTAAGGAGGCTAGCCCAGAATCAAGGAGTAGGTAAATGTCTAAACTGAGGTGGTGGTAGAGGGGATAAGAAAAGAGGGAAACTATGGGATAAATTTTAAAGAAGTGAACTTAACAGGAATTTGTGCTTAGTTGAATGTTGGAGCAAGAGAGAGTGTAGAGTGGCTCCCCAGGTTCCGGCCTGACTAACTGAAAAGGTGGTGATGCCATTCACTAGGAGAGAACACCAGCAAGTCAGCCTATTCCAATTTCAAAACTTTGCTTGGCATGTTCTTTTGAATGAGTCATTCTACACAAAACCTGTTGACAATCTTCAAAAGGAACCAATAAAGTCATAACATGGCACAAGATTATATATCACTCCACAGGAGCTGAATCAGGTATTGCATTAATAAAATCTGTTCCCACATTACATTTACAAAGAAACCTATTTACTATGAAATGCTTTGGGAGTTTTAATAAACATTATCATCATGAAAATTCTGTTATTCACATTCTGAAAGGCACCTTTAAGTATATTGCAGTGAGATTTTTTTTCCAAGTTGGAAGGAAGGAAGGAAGGAAGGAAGGGAGGGAGGGAGGGAGGGAGGGAGGGAGGAAGGAAGGAAGGAAGGAAGGAAGGAAGGAAGGAAGGAAGGAAGGAAGGAAGGAAGGGGAAAAGAAAGAAAGAGGAAAAGCACACTAGTGATTAGAAAAGATGTCAGTTCTTACCAAATGAATTTCACAAAGACTAAGAAAGCTTTTCCTTGTTGTTGGAATTAAGCACTCATTGATTTTATGACTGGTTTCAAAATGGATGGCTCCTTGATGTAAAAAAATGGAATTCAATATTCTATAAAGATATATTAAAGTAAATAAATGGAGATAAATATGTAATGATAGAGTGGAAAGGAAAGAAATAAGATACAAACACTGTGTGAAAAAGCATGTTTTTTCTTTATTGATTAAGATATTACATATGTGTCCTTATCCCCCCATTGCTCCCCCCACCCCCCTGCTTGTACCCTCACCCCCCTAGTGTCTGTGTCCATTGGTTATGCTTATATGCATGCGTACAAAAAAGCATGTTTTGAAAGAAAGTCGTTCCAGACTCAAGTTGCCAAAAGGACAGCAATCTATGCAAATATTAGAAAGAAGGCACTGCTAGTAAGATTCAGCAATGGTTTTGATATAAGGTTATCATCTTTCATTTGAGGACTAAATTGAATCCATGTGAGGTATTCACAATTTGAGTAAAATTACAAGAAAAAAAGGTAGGAATGAAAGTTGGAAGCTACCATAGAGTAGAAAGAACTCAGGATTTGGAATGAAAAAACTGGGTTTCAACAACCCCAGCTCTTCAATTTATTATGTGTGTGTAACCTTGGTCAAATCACTTCAACTCTCTCAACCTTAGTTACCTCCACCTGAAAATAATATGGAGGGGGACTATAGACAGAAAGACAAGAACTACTATAAGGATTAAATGAGGTAATACTAGTATATGACAAAAGCTCATTATATCTCTAAAACCCAAATATAAGGCATGGGGGCAGGGGCGGGGTGGGGGGGGTCAGTGGGGGGAAAGGGGAATATATGTAATACTTTCAACAGTAAAGAATTAGAAAAAAACAAATATAAGGCATTATTAAATATATTCTATTTTATTTTTTTAATATATTTTATTGATTTTTTTTTTTTACAGAGAGGAAGGGAGAGGGATAGAGAGCTGGAAACATCGATGAGAGAGAAACATCGATCAGCTGCTTACTTCACACCCATTGGGTATGTGCCCACAACCAAGGTACATGCCCTTGACCGGAATCAAACCTGGGACCCTTGAGTCCGCAGGCCGACACTCTATCCACTGAGCCAAACCGGTTAGGGCTTAAATATATTTTAAAAGCACACACATATAACAGCTCCAACTAATCCCTCATGGATTGTCGTCAGCACTACAGACATTTCCGTGTATACTTGTGCTTAAAATCCTGACCCAGGAACTTAGTATGTAGAAAGGTAGAAGATACTGTCTCTCCCTTCCAGTTTGTGATCAATAATCAAGATAAGGCACATTAAAAAATATAAAGTGATAGATATATAGATAGATAAATAGGTAGGTAAGTAAATAAATAGCAAAGGAAGATATTAAAGATCATATGCTCAGTAAAGGGCAGGAAAGTAGGCATTATCACAGCTGACATGTGCGAGCAATGATTGTGGACTAGGGAAGTCTAAGATAACTTCATGAAAAAGGTTGGGCTTTAGCTGGGCATGAAGGATGGGGGGCACTTATGTAAGCAGAGAGGAGGAAGGAAGGCATTGCAGGCAGAAGGCATGGTGTAAGCAAAGGCCCTGAGATTGCCAATGTTTTTTTAGGGGGAGGAAACGGAGTGAACAGAGGGTGGTAGGAGATAAGGTTGGAAGGTAGGTTGTGTTATGAAGTAGAATGACGTGCAGCCAGTGCACCCCAGTCAAGCTGCACAGGTTGTCTATAGCACAGGCCCGTTCTGATTGGTCAGTACATGAGCCACCAATTATTAAACACCATCACCCCTGGGGGCAAGGTTGTGTGGGCACAGAAGCCAGAGCAAGCTCAAGACAGGGAATGCCAAGTTAAGGAGTTCAGATCTTATCTTTTCAACATGAAGAGGCCAATTATGAGTTTTTAAACATATGACTAAACCGCCAAAAGTGGTTATAGTGAGATTGATTCAGCAGTGAGGTGAGAATGGGTGGGGGAGAAAGAGATCATAGAGTGGAAAATTAGTTAGAAGCTGTGAAGGTAGTTCATGCTGAAGTAATGATAATCTAGAAGAGAGTGGTGACAATGGAAATGGAAAAGAGGCCTATAATGTGCAGGAATCATCTAGCAAAGGGCCCATGTTCTTCTTTCTAAAAACCCATGCCTAGCACAGTGTCTGGCAATGAGTAAATACTGTGTGTTTATCAATAAGAGAAATTATGAAAACATTGTCAGGCTTAGACACCTTATTGTTCTGTTGCTAATATAAGCTCCTAAGTGTCATTGTTGTTTCTGTTAGAATTTCTATAAATAAAAGCTTGTTATTTTGTTGACTGACTTGGAAAACTGCCCTTTTACATTTATAACATACTAGAGGCCCGGTGCATGAAATTCGTACATAATAGGGTCCCTAGACCTGGCTTACGATCAGGGCCAATCGGGGCCTTCCAGCTGCCGGCTGGGGCCTCCCTTCCCCAGCTGCCGGTTGCTGGCCCGGGCTTTCCTTCATTCCATGCTGACCCCTGGTGATCAGCACATGTCATAGCAAGCGATTGGTCTCCCAGTCGAACTCCCACGGGAACAATTTGCATATTAGGCTTTTATACGTGTGTGTGTGTGTGTATAAATATATATATATATATATATATATATCATATATGCCCCGATATATATATATATATATATATATATATATATATATATATGCACCGAGGGGCTGTCCCTCAGCCCAGCCTGCACCCTCTCCAATCCGGGACCCCTCTCCATTCCAGGACCCCTCAGGGGATGTCTGACTGGCAGTTGGACATCCTTCTCACAATCCGGGACTGCTGGCTCCTAACCACTCGCCTGCCTGCCTGCCTGCTTGATTACCCCTAACTGCTTCTTCCTGCCAGCCTAATCACCCCTAAATGCCCTCCCCTGCAGGCCTGGTCACCCCCAACCGCCCTCCCCTGCTGGCTATCTTGTGACAACGTGGGGGCAGCCATCTTGTGATGCAAGGGTGTGAGGGTCAATTTGCATATTACATCTTTATTATATAGGATAGATGTGTAGAGAAGGAGGAGGAGTTGGCTAAAATAATTGTGAGAAGAGATGGGAGAAAAATAAATTCTGTAAACTGGTTTGAGGACTTTCCCCCAAAGCTTTGAGAAGATAGGACTGTCACTTGAGGAAAAGTTAGCTATTCCAAAAAGCATATTTTCTAAAGTAGAAAGAGGTAAGGCCTTAATCCTTCAACAGTGTTTTGCAAACTGGTTCACTATCTATAAGCAGGGCACAAAACAATATAGGGTTCCTGACCAGGAGTTATTTAGAGTAAAATAGAACATAATAGATCAGATTACATGATTGGTACTAGAGGTGAGTAGTGAAATCTTTTTTTTTTTTTTTTTTTTTTTTTAGCTCTGCATGAATATGTGTGTGTTTGTGTGTGTTCAGAGGAGATGAAAAATGGGTTTCTTATTGTGAGTCACAGCCAAAAATATTTGAAAACCACTGCCCCAAATACTTTTCCTCAAAGTAAATGAAAACCTGTCAAAATCAGTTGACAAACTACATGAGTCTAAAGAAGAAAACACACACACACACACATAATTTCCTTTGCTCTGTAACAGATCTTTCCACCTAGCCCAGTGATGGCGAACCTTTTGAGCTCGGCGTGTCAGCATTTTGAAAAACCCTAACTTAACTCTGGTGCCATGTCACATATAGAAATTTTTTGATATTTGCAACCATAGTAAAACAAAGACTTATATTTTTGATATTTATTTTATATATTTAAATGCCATTTAACAAAGAAAAATCAACCAAAAAAATGAGTTCGCGTGTTACTTCTGACACGTGTGTCATAGGTTCGCTATCACTGACCTAGCCCCTACAGCCAGTCTCATCTTTGAACCTCTTAAGTATTCTCCAAAGACTTTTCCTTGATCATCTTTCTATACAAATGTATCTTAGCAAATCCATGAGGTTGCGCAATTGTTGCCTTCATGCAGATAACTCTTAACATAGCATTTACTCAGTGTTGCCCTGGTCAAGATTTAACCACCAGTATTCTGGGGGAAGGCCCTATTTATAGCACTTGCTGCTATTTGTCGTATAAATACTCCAGCCTTAGCCCATTGCAAGCTACCCACATGACTTCACTGAACACAGAATTGGAAAGATATACATACTAGCATACATTACACAGTATTTCTACCATGCAGATATGATAGAGATAAATAACCTCAGGAGCGTATGTAATAGTAAAGTGTAGCAAAATAATTAGGAAATTATTAGTTTTAAAAATTTATTACCTTTAAATATATATTTAATTGTAGGTTTATATAATTTCATTTTTAATAATGTATGTGTCTAACAACTGGCTCACAACTGGTTCACTCTAGTAAACCACTGTCTAGTTCAACCTCTCCAGCAGAGTCTGATCCCACACTCTCTACCACGCCGAACAACTCTATCCGGATCTCTTCCATGAGAAACCACAAACTTAACATACTGAAATCTAAACTCACTTTCCTCTTTGAATCTCCTTAGCGCACACTTCTCTTCCCCTCTTGACTTCCCTATTTCTATTAATGGTGCCTCCAAGGGCCATCTAATCAGTTACTAGTCTTGAAGGTTCTGTCTATGTAATGTTCTTCTGATCTGCCTCCTCCTTTTTCATTCCAATTAGGGTCCAGAACAATTAACTGACCTCTTCCCCTTCATGTTCTTCTCATTCTGATTTATGTGATGATACTATTAGATTCACTTTTCAAGTGAAGGTCTTCCATTACACACACACACATACACATACACACTTCTCTCTCTAATCTGGCCTTTAAAGCGCTCCTTGCTCCAAGCAATCTAGACAGCTCCTTGTTGCCCGTGCTTGGAATATGCCTTGTGGTTCCTTGACTGTGTGCTTTTGCTCACACTTTTCCCTTACACAGGAGTGTTCTTCCCTCATCATGAAAAAACTCATACCTCATATTCAAGACTCCATTTAAGTGGCAATGAAAATATCCCCAGTTGGTTAGTTGTCATAGGAGTATATAAGTTTATGTGAGTCAGGAGGTTGGGAACACACAGGAAATGCAAAACCCAGGAATCAGTAACTCAGTCACTATCCCATATGGAGGCTCTAGGAAACATTGTACTTCCCGTGGTTATTACTAAAAGTTTACTGCTAGCCAACATGAGGTTTATCTCAAACCTATGGATTGCAATTATATATGATCCGGCTCTCTGTCATTCATTAACTGAAATGATCAAGAATTTTATGTATTTTCACCATTTGGTGTTTACTGTAATTATCTCCCTCTTAATCTCTGACCCAAATTGTGTTGAGGTGGTGGGGAAAGGTGAGCAGTTACAGGCATAGAGTCCCTAAAGCCTTGTCTGTCACCATCATTGATAAAATTCATTCATCTTTGAAACACTGATCACAGGTATTAAAGAGCTACCACATGCCCAGGATTTCTCAGCAATCAGAAGCAAAAACGTTGGCTATGTACCTTTTACACATCTTTCTTCCCCAGTGTTCAGAGTAAAATAAAATGCTTTAAGTGCTTGCTTTCCTGAGGAGAATCATGATGACAATCAGTAAGGGATTCCTTTTCTTCCAAATTTCAGATATGAGGCTGACATTTAGTAGTAAAGGAAGAAGGAATAGGCTGACACAGCCCTGTGATCACTTGGTATCAACTTTCCCGTGGACTTGAGTTAATTTGGGTTAGTGAGAGCCCGAATCCTTAGGCCAGGAGAGGTGACAGAGAATCAAGTAGGGGAAGGTGGTGAGAGACGACTGGCAAAGGTAAAAATGTATTGAGCCAGATTGACAATCAGTGGTCTGGACACCTCTTCTACCATAATCACTTGGGTACTTGTCTGAAAGGCAGATTCCGGGGCCCTGCCTCAGACCTACTGATCATTGTCTCTAGGGGGACTACCTGGGACTGTGCATTTTTCATGGCCACACCCAGTGATTCTGATACACACTGGAGACTGAGGATCACTGGTTTCATGTAGGCCTGCTGTCTGGATACAGCCTTTGAGCTCAAAATGATTTTTACATTTCTAAAGTGTTGGTAAAAGAGAGGGGTAGGGAGGGAGAGAGCGAGAGCGAGAGCGAGAGATAGAGAGAAAAGAAAAGAGAAGAGAAAAGAAAAGAAAAGCAGAAAGAAAAGAAAAGAAAAATAATACGCAACACAACCATCTGGCCTTTCTAGAAAAGTTTGCTGACTCCTGCCTAGTGCTTTGCAATTAAAAGTCTGAAGTTAGCACTATCCTAGCCCCTGCCACAGCTAAAATAACTGATTCAGCAGATTTTTTTTTAATTGAGAGTAATGGAAAATATATGAAGTCATCTAAAATGTGTTTGTAATTTAAGTGGACAAAGGAAATGTATATAGTGACAGTGAACATTCTGCAATGTTTTTGAAAATATATTTTATATACACAAGAATTTATGGTAACTCCATTATATTCTATCCTCCCATATACTTATCAGGTGGCAATATATCCCAAATTAGCCTAGTAAGAATCATTGCATGTATACTCTTTATTGGACTAAGCTTGCCCCCAAATGTATTTTTGTCACACATATGAGGAAAAACGTGAACTGATACCCCAAAATGTCTGGGGAATGAAAGTAGTATAAATTCTCAAAACAACACATAGGAAAATGATGCACAAAGGAAATAACGGAATTTGGTATCTTTCCACTTAAAAGGAGTTTAAGAATCATAGAGCAGTTTTAACTCCTAAGAAACTTGGGAAAGAGGTTATGAACTCACTTTGGGAAGGGTTCAGATATTCTCATTGTAGCAGAGGCTCAGTGTTTGGGAATCATGCCAGTTAGATTCAGAAAATAATCCCAGAGACAGAATGCAATTCCTTTACGGGTGGTTTCTAGATGTTTGCTCTGGATATTTTTTAAATGTGTTTATTTTTGATGTGGAGAAACTTTGTTAAAGAACCTAGCAATAAATACTGGCTTTGAAAATATGTAAACTTACAAGTGACTTGTCTTTCAGAATTGTGAACTGAACTATCTCACAATAATTTTGTTTCAGTGTTGTTGTTTTTCTCACAAAGAAAGGAATGTTTTAATCTTACCAGCAACTGACATTTTTTGATAAGAATTTAAACTGTATTTCAATTTTTAAGAAACAAAGTTTAAAACACCAGATAAAGTCTTGAAACCTAACATGCTTCGCCATTTAATAAAATTATGACTCATTTCGGTAAGAAAATGCTTTTTTAGTAAGAAAAATGCTTTCTGAGCTAAGTTTGAACTGCCGGGGCACATGGGACACCCACAAACCCAGTCAGCAGAAGTCTCAAACTCCTATAAGATTAAAGGAAAAATAAATTAGTGTATACAGAGAATGAAGAAAAAAAAATCCCCAATGGTACAAGTCTATAAACGGAAGTAAAACTAAAACTCCCCTAAAATCCCCCAATCGTCGATCCTTATAAATGCAGCACGTATCTTCTCCCTTCACTTCTTTGGGAGCCCCTCGCTAAATGAACGCGAAAGTTCTGGGCGATTTTTATCTAGTAAAACACTAAGCATGGATACCGATCTCCGCATTACAAATCGTTGAAGTTTTAAAACCGCGCGTGCAAACGTGGGGTTTCTTGAGTTCTGCTAGGGGCGGGCTGTTTGCAGCCCCGTGGATTTTGCAGGTGTGGGATCCAGGCGCGATCCCAGAGTGGGGCCCGGGCGGAGGCGTGCAGTGGGCGCCGCCGGGGCCGGGCGGCGTGGGTGGGGCCGGGAGTGCACCGGGCGAGAGTGAAGGGCCTGTGACTGCACGAAGGCGGCGTGTGGGCTCCAGGATCTAGGAGGGGACTCAAAGCTCCGCGGGAGTGTCCCGTCCGTGAACCGTGATCGCTCCAGCTCCACTCGAAATGAGTGTCCTTTGGCACTAACGAGTTAAATTAAATTTTTTTAAAGACCTAGCCAAACTTCCGATGAACATATATGCTCCCATCCCTACTATCCGCCCCCCGCCCCCGTCCGCCCCCATCTCCAGAAATCTGAGTTTTCACCCCAGCCTAAAACCCAATCCCTAATGCGGGAGGCGCGCCCCCCACCCCGCCCCGCTGCGCGCCCATCGTCGTCTCCGCAAAAAGTGAGTCAGATCCCAGCGAGCTTCGGTTCTTGGGGTCCTGGATCGTGCCGAGTGGGGGAGGTTTGTGTTATGTCCTTCGTAGCAGTATTTTAGGTGTTAG
>NW_005871059.1:12990630-13028253 GCF_000147115.1 Myotis lucifugus | reverse complement strand
GGGAAACCCCCTGGGCACACCGGGGAAGGACCCAAAGCAAAGCCCCGGGCACACGGGGAGGCTTCAACCCCCTTTCGGGTTCCCGCGGGCTCCCCGGGGGAGACCCCCCGCCCCGCCGAGCCCTGGGCCCGGGGACCCCGGGACCAGGGTAACGGGGCCCCCGGGAAGGGCGGCCCCGGGTGGGGGGCGCCCGGGGGCGCGGGCGCGAGGCTCCAGGAGAGCAGGTGGGAATTCGATCCCGGATCTGGTGCGGGGCTGTCAGATCCTGCGAGTACTTCGGACCTCCTGCCTCCGCAGCAGAAGCCGCTGGAAAGACTGATGAATGGAAAGGTCCGTGCAGGAAATGTGTCAGGACATCGGGAAGCACTCCCTGCGGCTCGTTTTGCAAGTTGCATTTCTCTCTGGGGGAGAAAGAGCAGCACGTTCCTGCGGGGGAACGAGCGGTGCCCACTGGCCCCGGGGAGCCCGCTAGGTCCCTGGCTTGATGCCGCGGCTGTCGGCGAGGGAGTCGCAGCATAATTGCTGGATGCATTACGATTTGTTTGGACTTGGAAATGCCGAGCATATGGCAGATATAGGGAAAATGCCGGATTGTGTAGTAGCTGCAGGTAGTTCATTTAAATTTCATTCATTCTTTATGGAGCCTAAGAAGAGCGTCAGCTGACAGGCGGCTGGGGAAAAAAAATATTTTCGGGGAGGGAATGAGTCTCTACATTTGCAAAATTGCTTTAAGCCCTGGCTTTGAAGGTTCTGATCATTATGCTCTGGGAAAGTTATTATTTCTAATGCAAACATTGCACACGCGCCGGCGCCGCACATGTCACCGCGCTTGGGGTGGATGGGTGAAGTCCCTTTACATTTTGGCCGGACGGAGGGGACCAGGGAACAGAGAGGGAGGCACACACGGGTCCGAACTGTCAGTTGCTGGCGCCCGGGCTTCCACCCGCCCCTGGACTTCCCGGACTGGACGCGCGGGAGCCCACTAGGAGCGGCCGGGCTCGGGGGCCAGCTCGGCGGCCGTCAGCGTTGCCACCCAACGGAAAGGGACCGAGTCGGGCAGCACCCCAGGCCGCTGCTGCGCAACCGGGACGCAATCCCCGAGGGCTCTTCCCCTGGGCTGGAGGCTCCTGGCGAGGCGCGCACACGTGGATGCGGCCGAGGGCGCCGGCTCCTCCCCGCACAGTGCTCCCGCCGCCTGAGGTCGCCGGGGCGGAGGAGGGGTGGCCGGACGGACCCTAGCGAAGAGGTCGGGCAAAAAGGTCCTGAAGGCAAAGCGGACCCAACCCTTTTTCCCCCGGCTGGTTTGATTTTCTGGTGCTTATTTGTTTTTGAACCGGCTATTGCCGGTCCCCGCGCTGCACTGGGAAGTTGCACCGAGCGTGGGTGTGGGCCCTGCAGCAGCACCCTCGGACCCTGCCTGGCCGGGCGGGGGGGTGCAGCGCCGAAGCAGGGGCTGGGCGCCGGAGGAAAAGGGAGGCGACTTGGGGGTTGGGGGGCGGGGGTGGGAGCCGGCTCCCTGCGCCTCGCCCTGAGCCTGGCCGAGCGGGGCGAGGGTGCTGCTCCTGCTCAAGTGGTTTCGCCTTCGCTTTGGGGACTTCACAGTAGAGAGCCAAGGTCACCTATTTTCTCTGCGAGCAGAAACTGGGAGGAAGTGGAGGAGCGCTGGGAAGGGGTGCTGGGAGGAGGCTCGGTGGACGCTCCGCGCGGGGAGCTCGAGATCGTCCCCGCCGGGCGGGGCGGGGCGGGGCGGGGCCTCTCTGGTTCCCTGCGGCTCCCAGGTAGCCGAGGGGGGAGGCGGCCTGGAGGGGCGGGAGCCTTGAACCTGCCTCCGGGGGGGAAGAGAAACCCGGCTGCGGGCCCGAAGCCGTTTCTTGCAAGGCCGGCGTCAACTGGGCAGGGATTATTAACCAGGTCAGCGAAATGAGTCTGAACCCCATTTCTAGAATCACAGTAGCGGCCACAAGACACTTCCTCCCGCTCCCCTCCCTCTTTCCCAACCCCCAGCACCTCTTTTCTTTTTCGTTTCTTTGCACGGTTTGTTTCCTTGACAGAATGTAATATTCATAGTCGTACTCTTGTAACCACACCAGGTCTAGCAGGTGGGGGAGTCAAGTGCATCAAGCCTGAAATCAGCCTTTGAAAGTTCTCTGACTGTTGGGTCTGAGATCTTGTCAGTACAGATGAAGGAAAAGTTATTTCAGGCCCTTAGTAGAAATTAATCATGCTACTTAGGCGACCCGGACAACCTTGAGCAAGGAAATCGCATGCAAATCTCAAAGGCGAGCCCCCGTGCCTCGCCTGCTGATGGACCCAGGAGCGTGTGAGCAGCCCTGGGCTCGCCCTGCTCCCCTCACGGCCTCTTCAGGACTCGCGGAAGTCACACGCCACGTTTCCCCCAAAAGTTTGCTTTAGCACATCTCTGCGGCTGTGCTTCATTTTTAAGAGACACGGAAGTCATGCAACCATTATTTATTAGCACTGGAAAGTACCTTAGAAATAGATTCCAAGCCCTTTAGGTAGACGCAAGAAACTGAGGTCCTGAGAGAGGAGAAGTGATTTGTCCAAGTCAGGCAGCTAGGTGGAGGCAAAACTAGGACTGGCACCTTTGCCTCCAGAATTCTAGTCCTGTTTGATGCCTGTTCTCTCTCAACTGATGTTGGCTGCCCCCTATGGGTGGCGGAATATGTTGCTTGTTTCTCGGAGTTGAGCTGTTTCAAGAGAGAAGTTCTGAAAATGTAATCTCCAGATCCCGCCCAACCTAAAAAGTTAAATTGAGTTGAATCTATGGGTCACTTTCAGATTACTCTGATTTTCTTGGTATCCCGGATATTTCACAAGGGTGCCACTTCATTTGGGGGATTTCCAAGGAGTTCCCTGTGAATCTTTCAAAAGATGCTGACCTACAGCTCTGGGCTTCTAATAATGGTTTCACTTATGATGCTTGTATTTTTTATTCAAGGGAAACTATTGTAATTATTGATCAGAAGTTAAGAACCTCTGGTTGATACTGCAGAACTTCAGGCTCTTGCTTGAAGGGATAGACACTAAATGAAAGAAATGGTTATGGATTATAAGTACAGTTTAATGTCCTGTGTGTGTGTGTGTGTGTGTGTGTGTGTGTGTGTGATGCCTTTTACTTTTGGATCACATCCTGCTTGTCACCACGCATCCTGGACCTTCAGATTGTTGCCCCAAATAATAGTTTTAAATGATAAGAACCTCAAATTCAGGATTTTTGGTAAGCCCTTTTGTTTGCCTTATAAAGGGTGGGTAATGTATACTTGTAAAATAGTTTGGGAAGACATACCTAATATGAATATAAACTTTCTTTTTAAAAAGAATAAGTTACATTATGATATTTCTTTATATCATTATTTTACTAGTCTCAGTATTACAAGAATAAATTTTATTGAAGTTTTTCAGTTAGTACAATTTTTCTTCATATCTTAATTTGGTAAGTAAAATTATAAGTAAAAGTAATCTGTGACTGCAAAATTACTCTCATCTATTCAGAATATGATTAATAAACATTAAGTATAGAGTAACTTCAAAAGTCATCAAAATTCATAGTTTGGGTCAATGAGGTAAAAGAAAAGGCTCCTTTAAAAACAGTAGTGGGTTCTTTTTAAGCCCATCTGGGGGAATTCCTTAGTTTTGAATTAGGTACATTTTAAGATATTTCAAATACCATTCAGTCAGAGATTTTTGAAAAAAAGAGTAAGTAAGATTCTGACTATCAGGTGGTGTAATTATACACTTAGTCACTCTGGAAACTGAGTATTGTAAATGTGGCCACAAGTTGGATCAACTGGCCTAGAGTTTTGAAGTGTTTGATATTAATGTTATTTACAAAGTAGATCACTTGAATGTTTTATTCTTCCTCAGGTTTTTAAAATCCTTTCCTCTTAGATTCTCTTAGTCTTCTAATCTTGAAGGAATGACTATAATTATATTGTTGGGTATATTACTTCCTGAATGTTTTTCTCTTAATAAAACACCAGTCCCATTGGAACAACATGACTGAGTTATTATTGTATTTGGGAAATATTATTTAAATATTGTGATGTATGCCAAAGATCTTGAGTGTATAATTACGTAAAGGACATGGGCTCTCATGCCTTTTATTGTCCTTAATATTAAGTTTTAAACTTAAACTTTCATTGGTTGGAAGGTTGCCTGCCAAGTGTGTAACTTGTCACTGGTCTAACAGTAACAGCAGGTTTAAACATGCAGAGCAATAAGAAAGTGCCAGGTCCTTTGCTGTATCTGTGGAGACCAATAACAGCAGAACCAGTTTCCAATACTAGAGCAACAGAATGCAGAAAACAATCTTGTGCAAGTTTTCAAAGTTTTATCACTTAACCTTTGAAATGATTGTTGAGTTTTTGTGGAATTTTTGTAATCCAATAGTTTAAACCTTCTTGTTTCAGTCTACATCTGCCCATTTTTTATTTCTGCAGCATTTACAGTAGTGATGAGGATGATGAAGACATTGAGATGTGTGACCATGACTATGATGGGCTGCTTCCCAAGTCTGGAAAGCGTCACTTGGGGAAAACTAGGTGGACCAGGGAAGAGGTAACTAATCATGTCATTAAAACATGGGGAATAGAATGTAGAATGTATTAGTTTATGAAAAACAAAATTTCAGCTAAGCTACAGGTGCTCAAACTCATTGTCAGGCTCTTTGAAATCGTATCCTAGCCTGCCTGTGCAGCATACTCATACTTGCCTCTCACCACTCCCCATATGTGCACTATACCTTCAATATCCAACCCTTTTGTAGTTCTTTGAATGTCTTCTCCTCTTAATTTGTTTCATCTATGCTTCCTGCTGCCTATCCTGTTCTTATCCTTTTGCTCCACAACTTCTTACTACTTCTTTATTACCTGTGGAGATATCACCTCTTCTGCGAAGCCATCCTTCACTTTCCTGGGGTTCATCCTGCAATCATTGGACACATGTTCTTATTATTGCTGTAACATATATGCCTCTTACAGGAGGTGACAAGTCTACTGAGGGCAGGGCTACATATCTGTTCATTTTTGTGGTCCTTGAACCCAGAATTGCTTAACACAAAGTGGACTATTAACAAATGTTCCCTGAACAAGTAGATGAATTGCTATTTCCAAAAACAAAACAAACAAAAGAGTGAAAAGAACTCTCATAGAACTTCTTTTAATGGATTCATTTAACATTCTTAAAATATAATCTATAGTATTTCACAGAGCCATATACATGGAGATCTGTTCAAAAAGCAATCAATAAACAACCATTTGACCCAGTGATCCCACTGCTAGGAATATATCCTAAGAAGCCTGAAGGAATATATGCACCCGTGTGTTCATAGCAGAAAGAATATATACACCCCTATGTTCATAGCAGTGTTACTTACAATAGCTAAGATTTGGAAATAGCTCAAATGCCCATCAGTAGATGAATAGATTGAAAAAAACTGTGGTACATTTACCCAATGGAACACTATGCAGCTATAAAAAAGAAGGATTTCTTACCCTTTGAGACAGCATGGAGGGACCTGGAGAGTATTATGCTAAGCATAATAAGCCAGTCAGAGAAAGACAAGTATCACTTGATCTCACTTATATGTGGAATCTAATGAAGAAAATAAATTAATGAACAAAACAGATCCAGAGACATTGACACATGTAACAGATTGACTTATTTCAGGAGGAGTGGGCGGATAGAGATTAACCAAATAATTATATGCATTTATGCATGGCCCATGGACAAACAATAGTGCAGGGAAGGCCTGAGGAAGGGCTAGGAGCGGAGTGGAGGGGGGTCAACGGAGCTGGAGAAGAGAAAAGGGACATCTGCAATATTTTCAACAATAAAGATTTTTTAAAAGCAATCAATAATGGAAGGAGATATATCTGCTTACCTTTTTCTGATAGCTTATTGAAAGCTTGATCTTTGTAGGAATGAAAAAATATTTAAGGAGAAAAAGTATTAATGTATAGGAAAAGTTGCTTTTTCTTTGAAGTTTCAAAAATTTTGCAATTGATTTTTTAAAGATTTTATGTTAGAATTAACGGTATTGGCTCTTCTGCGGTTTCGTTCCACCCTGCTTCACATAAGCCAGAGCTCCTCTTGTTAGGCAGGCAGGATTTCCAGTAAGGTCCATAGGAAATACATAATTTACCTATGGAGATTTTGATTTAGAATCTAAGTCTTAGATGGTTCTTCAACATAGCGAAGTTCTATTGTTAACACTGGTTTCCTAATTCCCATGTCTGTGTCATACCAGGGATCCACATTGTGTGTGAAGTTAGCTGTGCAAAAATGTGAGGGTTCTCTTTCACTTGGTAGATCATGTTTAGAAAGAGTGAACTGAAAGATTTTCCCCTGATGTTTGGTGTCTTTTGTGTTCTAACAAGTTTGTTCTATTAAATTCTGTATTCTAATAAGTTTAAATTATGCATATCTTGATACAAAAACTAAATGACTTTATTACATCATACATACCTTTATGTTTAATTAAGAAAAGTGATCTTCCATTTTTTTTATTTGTAAGAGGTTAAAATAACTAAATGTTAGAATGGTGGTTGAGCTATTTCCTACTTGAGATCCTATCTATTGCCATGTCTAGTTAAATATCTTGAATCTAACATTGGAGGTCTTGTTTTCCCCCACAGAGTAAAACTTTTAATAGTTACCATGTATTAAACATTCAGTGAGCCAGGCATTATGCTAAATGTTTTGCATAGTTACTTCATGTGATCCCCAAATAACCCTGTTGACATCAGCACTCCTATTATATAGATGACAATACTAAGGCCCAGAAAAGCAAAATGATATAATCAAGCTTATACAACTAATCAATAGCTGAGTCAAGGTTCAGTCTTTGGTCTGTCTGACTCTCAATAAATCTATACTCTAAATCAGTATGTCACATTAATTATCTGTTGTATTTGGATATTTTTGAGAGATATTTTGTGAATTAGATTATTGAATTGATTCCCCTTTACTCTAACTTGAATACAGTTGTACAGTAAATGACTGATGTCCTTGGATTACCTTTAACTGTCTTAGGATGAAAAACTAAAGAAGTTGGTGGAACAGAATGGAACAGATGACTGGAAAGTTATAGCCAATTATCTCCCGGTAAGTTAGTAATTTTTTCTTCATGTAAAAGGAAATCTCCCAAAGATTTAAGTAAGATATTTTGGGAGAATATGTTAAGACATTGCTTATTTGCTATATATGAGAAATTGGGGGAGAAATGCCTCATCCATAACCTGTAGTGTATATTATAATACATATAATTGGGGTTTCTGAATCTATTATTAAAGGACATACAACATTTTCCAATGTTTGCTTCTTATTTTACCTTTTTATTTGTTGGATCACATAAATATCTTTTCATTTATAGGATACTATAAATTAGCACTCTGGTGATTTGTTATATGATAGATGACTAACCTTGTGATATTTCCCCCAAGCCAGCTTCTTTTAAATTTCCTTTAAAAAAAATAACCATGTTTTGGTACCCCAGTTGAAAATTTCTGAGTCCTTCTAGACTTGTTTCCCTCCCCATTGCCTACACCTAAGTAGTGACTAAGGGTTCTGGAATTCCTTTGTCATTGGTCTGTTAATTCTCCTCACTATTCTCCCTTCCCTCTTCTCTGGATGATTACAGTGGCTTCCTAACTGGTTTCCCTACTTATAGCTTTCCACTTTTTTATCCTTTAGCAGAGGGAGCTTCCTAAAATGCAGCTGTACCTTATCTTTTCAAAACCAACAACAGTGACCTAGTTTCACAAATTAAGTGCACTGCCTGGACCTGGCACACAGGGTCCTCCCATATGGCCCCAACATACAGCTCCAGTTCTGTTTCTGACTTCCCCTCTGTAAGCAGGTTTAGTTGAATTCATGTCTGCTGTCCCTCCTCTGGGCCTTTGTCCCTGGTGATGCCACCTCCTAGAATGTCTTGCATAGTTACTTCATGTCCTTCAAAGTCCATAACAAGAGCTTTTCCGGACTCCTCCTAAGGAAACATCATTTCTCCTGAAGAGGTTTCTTTTCCCACCCCAATATCATTTTGCTATGATTTCTTCTTGCATGTGAATCAAATTCTGCCTTCTATTCATTATGTATTTGTCTTTTCCTCCTTATAAAATTACAAGCTAGTATAAGGTAGGGCCTATGTTTATTCATTTTTGTTCTGAATATTAACACTGGTGGCCCTAAATTGAAGCACATCTCTTAGTTTGAATGGGAGTCACTAGAGTGGGTTTCCATAAAAGCTTGACCTTAATATGGAATCCCTAACAGGTTTAGTCTTAGTCCTAGGTACTTTCACATGCAACAGACTGAGGTTAAGGTTAAGTTAAATTCACAGCCATACATGCAATATGATGGTCCTTTTGTTCACATGGCAGGACTGTTGCCCTCAGGAGGAAGAACTTCTAATTTTAGATGCAACTTTGATATATTCTTTGTATGTTCTTTAGCTGTAAGTAATGAGGGATGGGTGGGCTCTCCAAACATGCCCTAGAATGTTCTTGATCATTGTCACTGTATGTTATCTATGTATGATTCATATTCTAGCAAAATCTTAGTGTGCACTTATCACATCATCTCTATATGACAATGCATACTTTATCTTATTTGTATAGAATCGAACAGATGTGCAGTGCCAGCACCGATGGCAGAAAGTACTAAACCCTGAGCTCATCAAGGGTCCCTGGACCAAAGAGGAAGATCAGAGAGTAAGTTCTTTCTTCATTGTTGTATGAATCATAATTAAGAATATTCCCCAAACTACTTCCTTGAATGTTTCCCAACTTGAAGAAACAGGTAAGGTGTGCAAACAGGAACCAAAAGAATTCTTTTTCCATATTTTAAATGAATGAAAGCAGGTTTTTATAAATTTTCTAAAGATCTTGTAACAGAATGATTACACTGACTCATTACATAACATTAAAACATAGGTTATTTTTGTGTGTTTATCTGAAGGTGATAGAGCTTGTACAGAAATACGGTCCGAAACGTTGGTCTGTTATTGCCAAGCACTTAAAGGGGAGAATTGGAAAACAATGTAGGGAGAGGTGGCATAACCACTTGAATCCAGAAGTTAAGAAAACCTCCTGGACAGAAGAGGAAGACAGAATTATTTACCAGGCACACAAGAGGCTGGGGAACAGATGGGCAGAAATCGCAAAACTACTGCCTGGACGGTAATAATATGTCAAAAAATATATTGATTGGGAGGAATGAGGGAGTGGGTATTGAACAGTCTGTTTTAAATGTATGGTGAGTGAATTACATTCCATCAATTGTGTTTCATTCATTAGACCAGATCCATAGCTTTTAGAACTGGAGGAGATCTTGGAGTTTATCTGGTTGAGTACTTCCAGAATCCACCCAACAGTGAGCCTTGAGCCAAGTCTTTGAACATTCCTCAGCTTCACTTTCCCCATTTTTTCTTCACAGGGCAAGTGTTAGTGTCAAGTAAAATACATGTCAAAGCACATTGTAAACTACAAAACTCTAAACATACAGAAGGAAACTGAGCTAGACAGTTTGTCTCTGCTCTAAGTTCACATAGCTGGTTAAGTGACCAGAAGGACCTCGCTATCATTTTCCTGATACCAGCATTTCATTATACCACTTGGCTAAATTTTCCTCTTTTAAAGAAAGAAATAGTATAGTTATAGAATTATCATACTGCTTCCAGGTTTTTAAATAATGTCAGTATTATCCTTTCTTTCTAATGAAAGAGGCACAAAAATGACCTCATTATGAGGGAAATGTATGGAAGCTCATTTTTGCCCCTTTCCCTATTTAAACAGTTATAACAGATTTTTTTGGGGGCTGGGGGAAGCTTACATAAAAATATCTAAGACAAAATATTTTAAATATTTTTGTTCTTGAGCTTTATAATCCAAAAGTGGAAGAAGGGTCATTTCAAGGAAGGCCATGGCTCTGATGGTTTATCTGGTGTTCTCTTGTGATGTTCCAAAGCATTTCCTCCCTTGTGATTCAGTGTGAGCTTAGAGAATTCAGGAGGTAGATAAAAGGACGCCCTTTCTCCCATATGGTCTGAGAGGATATGCTGTTGATTCTTCTAAAAATTTAAGGGGCGATTGAACTTCCTCTTTCTTTAGCATACATTCCCCACCCCCATCAAAATAGTAAAAGGGAGGCTTAAAACGGTTTTTTAAAATTGAGAAACTGTTTTCCTAAGAATTGAAACACTTTAGTAAAAATGCTTTGCAGTTTGAAAATACATTGGGAGTTAGCATTTCTCCTATCTGGATCCTGTTTTCCATTCTCACCTCTGTCTGGTTACCAGAACAATTTGAAATGCTTTTCAAAAGATGGGAGTTGGGTTTTTTTCACTCAAAATGTCTGGCTGGTGCTGTTGTCGATAAAGAGAGGACAATGAGGTGGCAGCAGCATCATTATCATTCACCCACTTTCCTGAGGACCTGTTGTGATGTCTGTGTAGCCCCCACTAAGCCAAATCAAAGGAGTAATTTTCTAGGACAGCTGGAACTTTGAGTTGAATTACAATCTTGTACCAGTCAGAATAAATATGAAGGGTGGTTGTATTGAAAATACTGTTATCAAGGAAACAAAATGGTTTAAGGATTTCAATATTTATAGAAAACTACAACTCCATATTATGTAATTAAGAGAAATGTATGGAATTTAAATTAGGTAATAGGGAAAGCATGATTTTAGGAGGCAGAAAAGACTGAAATGATTAAAAAGAAATGACACTATTAGTGGACCAAAAGAAAAGGTCTCTGTTAGGGACAGTTTTCTGTCAATTAACTCTAATCTGAATTGAAGTTTTTGTTTGTGAAATTTGTATGTGATATATTTCTGTGCAGAACTGATAATGCTATCAAGAACCACTGGAATTCTACAATGCGTCGGAAGGTGGAGCAGGAAGGTTATCTACAGGAGTCTTCCAAAGCTAGCCAGCCAGCGGTGGCCGCAAGTTTCCAGAAGAACAGTCATTTGATGGGCTTTGCTCATGCTCCGCCGTCAGCTCACCTCCCTCCAACTGGACAGCCCTCAGTGAACAACGACTATTCCTATTACCACATTTCTGAAGCACAAAATGTAAGCCATTCCTGAGAATTTTGTTTAACAAGAGAGGTGGTTATTTTAGCTCCAGGTAATAATACCCTGTAGTTGCATACTTTTCAGAGAGCTTTCATAAACGGGATCATGGCATAGGTATAGTTCTTCCTGATATGGTTCTGGGAACAAGGGCATTAAATGATTTGTCCACGGTTACACAACTCTTAGAGACAGTGTAGGCTACAAGCCAAGTTGTTAGATTCTGATGCTGCTTCTAATCTAATTTGGAGTTTAGTGTTTGAATGTAACCTTACTTAACAAGGTCCTGCTGAAGAAGACTGGGGAAATAGGGATGCAGTTGTAGTCAAATATTTTTGTCTTCCAAAATGAAAGTGAACATAATATTACATTTAAAGAGCAGATAGTTCAACATTGAAATTCAACAGATAATTGTAAGTTCCATTCTGGTAGTGATGGAGCAGAAATGCCCTAATTTATTTATTCTGTGTTTACCTTCATACTCTAGGACAGGAGCAGTGGGGGTTTTTTTATTTTTTATTTTTATTTATTGATTTTAGAGAAAGAAAGGGAGAGAGAGAGAGAAAACATTGATTTGTTTTCCACTGACTTATGCAGTCATTGGTTAATTCTTGTATGTGCCCTGACTGGGGATCAAACCAGCAAAGTTGGCATATGGGACAATGCTCTACCCAGCCAGGGCTCAAGAGCAGTTTTGTGACACTATTCTCTGGTGTCTCCTTTTATCCTTCTTGGATTAGTGTGACTCCTTTTCATTTCCTGATATTTATACTTAGGGAAAGAAATATTCTTAGTGGGTGGAAAGAGAAGAATAAAGAGGAAAAAAGCAAGAAGCTTTTATCTTTATATTAACAATAAGAAACAGTGAAATTTACCCAAGAATACAGAGCTCATATGCAAATTCTACACAAAGCATATTTGTGAAGAGTTTTGACATATATTTGACTACAAACTTTCCAGAAAGGTCTCAGGTGAACAAACTATCTTAAGCAGTTCTGTGCTATCTACTAAAACTCATATTACCCCCAGAGAAATATTTTTATTTATAAACAGCTAGTGCCATCAGTTTTTCCCACCAAAACTCCTTTCATCCATTTATGAATGTATTTTAGATGTATTTTTCTCTAAGGAATACTTCCTGTCAGGATCAATGATGAGCACTTTAAATTTTTTTTTCACTATGTTGCTTTAGCTATTTAGCCATTATTAAAAGCCTGGCTAAAATTTCAAATTAGAGGAGTGTGTGTGTGTGTGTGTGTGTGTGTGTGTGTGTGTGTGTGTGTGTTTAATGTTTAGTGAATTTGATCAGTGAAGTATTCTTTTTCTCAGTCCTCAAGCAAGCCAAGTGCCCTGAAGCATATGTAACCATGAATGATTCGTCCTTTGTTTTGCCTTTTTTTGTGTCTAGGTCTCCAGTCATGTCCCATATCCTGTCGCATTACATGTCAATATAGTCAATGTTCCACAGCCTGCTGCTGCAGCCATTCAGGTAAGACCATTGTAAGGTCATTTCCTAAAGAAACTCACTAGCTGTTTAAGGCACCATTTTTGAGACATGCTTTATTTATTTCTTCTAAACACATATTGTCACCTGACCAACTGAAATAAAAAAAGCAGGGACAAGTGGAGAGGTGGGTGGGGGAGCTCCAGCCAGCCATCTGCCAGTCTTCACTTCGAGAGTGAGTTTGCTCGGGGATTCTCAGATTCTCTCATATTATAAACAACTCATCAGTCAGCGTCCACTTTAGCCTCCGATGTCCCATCACTCTCTTACATCCAGAATGACATTCACAAAGATTTCAACCGTGGCCCAATTCAGTTGGTATTGGTTTCATGCCCAGGCTCTTTGGGCTGTGTGTTCCCTCTTGACTAAAGGCCACAACCATTGTGTTTACAGCTTCCATTCAGGCCCTTTTCTTTTTTTTCTCTCTTAACTTTTAATTTCAGAGACACTATAATGATGAAGACCCTGAGAAAGAAAAACGAATAAAGGAATTAGAGTTGCTCCTAATGTCAACTGAGAATGAGCTCAAAGGACAGCAGGCGCTACCAGTAAGAATGTCACCGTGGGCCGAAATGGGAGGAGTGTGGCTTTACCCCAGTGCTCTTCTGTATCTTTTTCCTTCTCTTCTAAATATTACAAAGTCAAGACTCTATATATCCATTAGTGACATTTAAACATGAGTTTTGTGTAATAAAACCCAGTTGGTATAAGAATGTTGACTAAATTGGAAGTAGTTCTTTTATGTTGCAATAGACACATCTATTAGTGATTGTCATCATTGATTTTTTTAGAAGGACTGGAATCAATTCAAAGACTATCAAAGATAAAAATGAATGAAACTATTTTTTACAAAGCTTTGTATCTGTATGATGCCTATTCATTTCATTTTTTCCTTATTATGTTTCTTAACCTAGATTTTCATACTTTATTATTTCATACATGATTTGGTGCATGTTCGGTGTACACATGTGAAAAAGATGCATATACTCTCCCATGAATAACATTAGCTGCTCTCTTTTGTTTGCATATGTGAAAGCTATGCGAACCATTACTGAATGTTGACATCTTTTTTAGTGATTGAGCAGCAAACTGGGAAAGCAGCTTGTAATTTGTAACATATGTAGTTAACCAGCCAAGTAAATAAAAGAGATGTGATACAGAGTAGGTATTCCTAGGAGTAAAAACTTTTTTGGTTAAATAATACCATTATTATGTGCTTATGTTAGTTTGCCCACTTTTTAACTTGAATGTTTTGCAATTTCTCCTGTTTCGTGGTCATGCTGAAAGGAGACTTCTGTTAATTTGCTCTTCTGCTTTCCTAACCACGTTGATTTGGCACTCCTTCTCTGCATCGGTGCAATCCTTTGCAGTAGAAGGGGATACAGGGGTGGGCAAACTTTTTGACTTGAGGGCCACAATGGGTTCTTAAACTGGACCGGAGGGCCGGAACAAAAGCATGGATGGAGTGTTTGTGTGAACTAATATAAATTCAAAGTAAACATCATTACATAAAAGGGTACGGTCTTTTTTTTTTTTTCAGTTTTATTCATTTCAAACGGGCCGGATCTGGCCCGCGGGCCGTAGTTTGCCCACAGCTGGGATAGAAGCAACAAGAATATATGCAGAGAAAGGCAACTCTAACTCTTGCATTCTCCAGCCTTTATGTAGGTTAGAAAGAATAGGAGAATTCTTAATTCACAGCAAACATTTATGGTCCTATTGGAAATTATGTTAATAGATTTTTTAACTCCATGTGAGAGTCGGGCTTTGTAACATGCTCCCCCTGTTTGCATTTTTAACGAAAGGATGGGCAATTAAGGTCATCGTGTAGATGACAGACTATACCACTATTAAAAAGCAGGGTCTTGCATTGATAAAAGGAAACATCTTGACAACTGTTTCATAGGCGCAAGTTCTGAATGATGCAACTACTTTTATCTTTCCTCCAACAGCATCTGATACCTTGTGCAACTTCATTGCTAAGTTCCTTCTCCCTTTCTTCTCCCCGCTCTTTCTTTATTCCCCCCCCCCACCTCCTTAGACACAGAACCACACATGCAGCTACCCCGGGTGGCACAGCACCACCATCGCCGACCACACCAGACCTCATGGAGACAGTGCACCTGTTTCCTGTTTGGAAGAGCACCACTCCACGCCATCTCTGCCTGTGGATCCTGGCTGCTTACCTGAAGAAAGCGCCTCTCCTGCGAGGTGCATGATCGTCCACCAAGGAGCCATTCTGGATAATGTTAAGAACCTCTTAGAATTTGCAGAAACACTTCAATTTATAGATTCTGTAAGTAGATTATTCAGGCATGTTAATGTTTCTAGAAGGGGAGTGAGGAAACCCATTTCTCAAAGCATTGCCATTTTCTAGAGCCAACTATCGTGTAATTAACATATAAGGTAAAAATATTATTTTAGTTTTTCTGTGTATGTTTTTCCCCCCAAAGATCTGATTTCATAGGCTACCCAGATAAAAGGTAGCTTTTCACACATTTCCTTCAAAATGCATATTTTTTTTTAAATAGTGAAGTTAATGACCTAAAAGTAGAGCTTGGGTTATGGGAATGATCTTTGAGTTATCTTTTATTTTTTTAATTTGTTTCCTTCTTTGTGTTTCTCTAGAATTGTGCCTTGCTTTTGGACAGCACATTCAGAATTATGTTTGCTCAGAGCTTAAAGCAATCTTTCAATATATTTGAAGTGGTAATAGGTTCATTGGTGGTACATGGCTTTCTCCACAAAACATTGGTTATCGATTACCAGTCTCATATGGTTCACTGAGACAAACCACCTTCAGTGAAGCAGACTTGGGTTCAGCCCCTCAAGAGCAGACACTCTGCTCATTTCCACTGTCTCCCAGTGGTTAAAAAGCCTGTATTGCCGTTCAGCTTCCAATCAGTGCCCCTCAGACAGGGGATAAACATTGCCAAGTGTGCCATCTAGGAAAGGGTTTGTTTTTTTTTGCTTTGGACTGCATGCAAATGCTAGAGTACCCAACGGTCCCTGCATCGCTCCTGTAGGACCAGCAGAGTATCAGAACAATTGTTAATCCTGAAGATGTTAAACAAGGGGGCCCGGCAGGTGTTTTCTTTGCATTCGGCATCTCTTTCTCAGTGCTGTTTCAGGTGACGGCACATATCATGCACACACTGTCTCAGAGTTCTGCGCCTCCCACATTCTTTCAGGATTCTTCATCATGGTGTGACCTCAGCAATTTTGAACTCTTTGGAGAAGCAGAATTTTCACCTAGCCAACAGCATGCAGGCAAAGCCCTACAGCTCCAGCAAAGAGAGGGCAATGTGGATAGACCCGCAAGAGAGCCTAGCAAACGCACGTTGAGTGAGGGTTCACTTGGCCCGCTCAAGCCCGTACCTCCTGCGAGGCACAGCACCATTCCACTGGTCATCCTTCGAACAAAGCGGCGCCAGGCCAGCCCCTTAGCCACTGGAGACCCTAGGTCCTTCATATTTGCTGACGTCAGCAGTTCAACTCCCAATCGGTCCCCTGTCAAAAGCCTGTCCTTCTCCCCCTCGCAGGTAGAGCACAGTTTCTGCGCAGCTGTTACTAATTTTCAACAGACAATCAAGCCTTAATAATCTAGAAACTAATCCTTTGGGACAAATGACTAATTATTTTTACCCTCACTGATTTTGTTGCATTGTTGAATCTAGCTGTTGCTAAGTTATACTGCCTCCCAAAGTTTAGGCTCTCTGTACGTTGACTGATGATTTTGTCATAATTCTCTCTTTCGGGTGATTTGAAAGATGGTTAGTTGCATGAGATGTGCTATTATTTCCTCCACTACTAGAGTTTAACATTTCTATCCCTTTCTCTTCTCCCTTCCCTCACTCCCTTTAAAAATTTTCACAGATTTTTCTGCCTCTTTGTTCACTTACATGATTCACTGACCCAGGGGCGGAGGGAAGCAAACTATGCTTGGGTTGCAGCTAGAAATTTTAAGGGTTCCATTCCATCTTTAAGTGGAAAAGTTTGGGAAGAGCATGAAGGACAAATGCTTAAGGAAAACAATTTATGTTTTAATTTCAATTTCTCAATTATGGCATATTGAGTTGTGCCATAAGATTTTATTAGCATAGTTTTTTGCCAATGAATATTCTTGTTTCATATAGTATTTTTTAAAGGCATGGAAATTGTAATTCCTTTAAAAACTTGGGTGTTTCTTAATTATTAAAATAATTGAAATTAATAGGTAATTTGGCACTTTAAAATGTTTTTCCAATTATGTCTGTTGAGTATTAAGAACAGCACTAAGTATGAACAAATGTGATGCACTCACCAAAACAATTTATCTTGCTTTTTGCTTGTATTTTCCAAATTGTGTTCTAGATAATATTCATTCTGCAAGATTTTGATAGATGTTCCATCCACATATAAAGTATATAAGTTTGGGAAACACTGACTCAAACTAAGTTAAAGATTGATTTTAATTTACTGATGTGCATTGTGAATGTCCAGGAGGAGATTATGACATGTATTTCCCAAATTTATTTTACCTTGGAACTGTTTGAGGAACACCTATTATTTTCCTAGAACATTAATGTTCTGAGAGAAATAGCTTATTATTAAAAAATGTACCACCTAATGTAAGCTTTCTATAATAATGGCTCAACGATCATTAAAGAGAGACAACAGAGTATAAAAGAAAAATAATCATTATTTTCCCCAAATCACTGTAACACTTTTAATCTTCATGAAGAGTGCATCTTATTTCTTTAATGGCAAATGTCATTTATTGAGAATATTTTCTTAGGATTTTGCAATTTTTTCATCATTGACCCTAGATTTTTGTTGGAATTTTTTTTTTAAGTCAGACTCCAAATCTTGGTGTTCAATTAACATAAAATGATACCCTTGTCCAACACTACATGTTGTGAGCATCTTTATTATTTTATATGGTGGGTCAGTAAAACATATTTGCTTGTTATCACAGTGTGATTTTTAAACTTGGCTCAATAAAGAATGACTGCTTGATCTAAGTAATTTTTTTCTTCCCATATTTAGTTCTTAAACACTTCCAGTAATCATGAAAACTTAGACTTGGAAATGCCTTCTTTAACTGCCACCCCTCTCAGTGGTCACAAATTGACTGTTACAACACCATTTCATAGAGACCAGACTGTGAAAGCTCAAAAGGAAAATACTATGTAAGTTCTTGGTTCAAAAATAAAATTATTGATCTTATTTACTTATAGTTATTTAAGAGAATGTAGTCTCCAATGTCTCAATATAGTCCCCAGTGTCTGGCATCAACACTGTGATCCATTTGAATGTATATAATGTTATGGATCCACTTGTATGTATTTAATCATGTATATTCCACATTGAATATGTGTCCTGGGCCTATTATAACTATCCAGGGGTAGATGGTGGGAGGATAAACTAAATTAATTTTTGTAGTTTACCTCAAATTTTCCCATATATGCAGAGGTAGTTTTTATATAACTTTTCCATTCAGTTTTTCTGTTTGTCCAATAGGCCTTTTCTTCTTCACTGAAAATAAGATTTTTAGCCTCCTTTTCTCTTTGATTATACACTTCGGAACAAGAATGAGAATAGTTCTTTTTAGTTCATATTTTTTAACCTTATTTTTTTCTTTTGAAATTTATATAGATTAGGACTGCTTCTGACACCCCCAGTAATATTATATGATATTATAGGAATGATTAAGCAGTCATTTATATTCAATAAAGGCTTAACCAATTCAAAGAAATGGCAGAGAACATCAATATGAGTTTTAATCAACCTTTAATCATATTATTTCCAAGTACAATAAGTAGTTTAAAATATTAACATGTTTTCTACTGTGGACCCTGTTTTAATAATAGGTGAAATGTATTTGTAAATGACATCAGATCTTCACAATGCTTATGATCATTATAGAAACCCAGGGGCAGGCAGTACATGTGTTTTCAGAACGATTGATGTACATAATATCTTTTTGTTAACAATACACGTGTGATTAATCAGCATACCCAATTCCATATCAATAACAGAGTCTTTTATTCAGTAGAAAAATATTAAATGTAATAGGGAGAGCAGTGTGAGGGACATATGTTCTTGTGTATGGAGCCAACACTTGTTTTCTTTCTAAAGTTTCAGAACTCCAGCTATCAAAAAGTCAATCCTAGAAAGCTCTCCTAGAACCCCTACACCATTTAAACATGCACTTGCAGCTCAAGAAATAAAATATGGCCCCCTGAAGATGCTAGTAAGTGTTTGCAAAATTCTTGGGTTAGTTGGTTTGTTAGTTCAGACAGAAATTTTCCTCTGATGCAAATGGCATGCCCACTCTTCCCTTCAGCCTCAGACACCATCTCATCTAGTAGAAGACCTGCAGGATGTGATCAAACAGGAATCTGATGAATCTGGAATTGTTACCGAGTTTCAAGGAAATGGACCTTTACTGAAGAAGATCAAACAAGAGGTAAATTTGCGATCCTTTGAAAGGAATAGGCTGTGAATGCTGTTCCCTCTGTTCCTTATGGACGAGTCTGCATCATCATTGTGGAACAATACCCTTTTCCTACAAGATTTTCATGCCAGAGGCAGTTCAGAGCTGCTGTCAGACTGCAGGCATGTGGCCTGTCATTTGGGAAGCCAAGCCACTTCTATCTACTTCATGTTTGGAGAGGATAAAGGAATGAGAATGAAGGAGCTTTTTACTTACTTTTGTCCCTGGCTACATAGATGGAAAGATTATTGATACATATATATATATTTAATTTTTAGATGTCATGGAGAATTTAAATTTAAATTAAAATAATAGTATCTTTAATTCATGGTATAAAAAAGGGGATCTAAATTGCAAGGATCAAAGTTTGAGCTTGGTAGCAAGAAATGTTTCTAACAGCTTAGATACAGTGCCTCTTGAATGTATTTTCATATAAGGATAAGTGACTAGGAGACTGGCTAGACATTTACTCTTTTTCAGCCTAATTGAGATGTAATTGACAAGTAAAGTTGTAAATTGTTTAAAGTGTACAACGTGATGATTTGATATATGTGTACATTGTGAAAGGATTCTTCCTCATTGAGTTAGTTAACACATCCATCGCCTCACATATTCGCCCTTATAGGTGAGAAAATTTCAATTCTACTTTCTTAGCAGATTTCAATTATACCAGTGGTTCTCAACCTGTGGGTTGCGACCATCAGAAAACACATATAGCATATCAGATATTTACATTACGATTCATAACAGTAGCAAAATTACAGTTATGAAGTAGCAACGAAAATAATTTTATGGTTGGGGGTCACCACAACATGAGGAACTGTATTAAAGGGTCGCGGCATTAGGAAGGTTGAGAACCACTGAAATATACAATAAGTGACATCAACTATAGTTACCATGCTATACATGATCCTCTCAGACCCTATTCATTTTACAGAAATTTACTCTTGAGTAGAACTGTTTCCTGGGGAATTCTGGTTCTTGAAACAACAAAGCACTTCCTCTTTGCTTTTAGGTGGAATCTCCAACTGATAAAGCAGGAAACTTCTTCTGCTCGAACCACTGGGAAGGCGAGAATCTGAACACTCAGCTGTTCACACAGGCATCACCTGTGGCAGATATGCCAGTAAGTACACATCCATGCGATGAGATGTTGGTGCACACAGGATTCTGTGTGTGGCCCGTGGGCTACTGTGGTTTCGGCACTCCTCAATGCATCATCGAAATATTCTCTTGCATGAGTATTTTCTTACTGTTATTAATGTTGAATGTAAAGTTGAGGTTTTGTTTATGTATTGGAAATAGGTTCTATTCCATTGCAGACTTTGTCATTATTTGTTTTCTTAGGATTTGAAAGTCCTTGCCATTTAAAAAATCTGCTGTATGAGCATATGTATTTTCCATGAAAACAGAATGTTAATTTTTAAATTTTCTTTTCATTTATTTATTTGTCTTTTAAATGTAGTATTTCCTTGTTAAGTTGTCACCTGGTTGGTTCTATGTAGCATGTGGCATAGTGCTATAGTGTCTATAGTGGATGCCCTTTATTGTACCCTATAATGGATTGCTTTGGTTACAACCATTTTTAAAATAGATTTTATTTTTTATAGTAGTTTTGGGCTCACAGAAAAGTTGAGCAGAAGGTACAGAGATTTCCCATATACACACTGTCCCCACACACGCACAGTCTCCCTCATTATCAACACCCCCCACGAGGGTGATACATTTGTTACAGTTATCACCCGAAGTCCATAGTTTATATCAGGGCTCACTCTTGGTGTTGTAAAGTTTATGGGTTTAGATAAATTTATGACATGTATCCACCATTATAGTATCACACAGAGTAGTTTCACTAAAAATTCTTTATGCTCCACCTATTAGCCCTTCTTCCCCCTCAGCCCTTGGCAACCAACCGATCTTTTTACTGTCTCCATGGTTTTGCCTTTTACAGAATGTCATATAGTTGGAATCATACATTGTGTAGCTTTTTTAGACTGGCTTCTTTCACTTAATAATATGTACTTTTGTTTCCTTCAAGTCTTTCCATGGCTTGATGGCTCATTTCTTTTTTTTAGCACCAGTTACCACCATTTTTTTAAGTTTCTAATTTGTAAATGATTGTCCTTTATGATGAATCAAAGCTAGTAACAATTGCTAATATTTTTTCAATATGTACAAAGTGATAAGTACTATTCTAAGAGCTTTAGATACATTAACTCATTTCATGCTCTCAACATCCTTACAAGGTTGGTAACATTATTTCCATTATACCAGTTGAGAAACTGAGGCACCAGGAGGCGTAGTCACTTGCTCAAGATCATATAGCTAATAAGTGGGTTAAAACTCAGAAAGTCTAGTTTTAAATTACATACTTTTAACGATTAATATTATACTGCCACTAATTTTTACCTCTGAAATATTTTTGTGCCAATATATAAAATAAGTAATTCTCACTAGAGATTAGTAAAACTTTCATTTTTAAAGATGTATTTAGTAATTCATTTAGCAGATGTTTTCTGAGTGCCTCGCTTTTTTTCTTATTGGTGTTGGCCACAGTGGGATTAGGGTTAATACATAGTTGAGTTTTCCTTTTAGTTCATTGAGAAGAGAATTTCTGGCAGATACCTGAATTTTCCCCACTAATGTGTATCACCTCATAGCAATCTACTCACTATAGTGTCAGAATTGTGTTGGCTTTCATATTATCCAACTTCATTTGAATTTCAAATTATTCTCTTTCCCTTTAGAATATTCTTACAAGTTCCGTTTTAATGACGCCAGTATCAGAGGATGAAGACAACGTTCTCAAAGCTTTTACAGTACCTAAAAACAGGTCCCTGGCAAGTCCCTTGCAGGTAATTACCATTCCAACATTGGTATCTTAAAAGTCATTCCCTAGGACAAGCTGGGAAAAGCCTGTCCCTCCCCCTGCCCAGGGCTGGGTGCAACTGGCAGCAATTGAGGTGGACCATTCAACCCCAATCAGGACTCCTCTCTCATGTGGGGTGAGCAGGGCCACTGTGAGCTACTGAAGTAAAGTCCACTTTGACAATCAATCAATCAGTCCATCGACCGATAATCCTTTGATAAGAGTTTTTAGACATAGAGGAGTGGTACTTTTAAACAACTCTTGATATAAAAACTCAGTTGTGGCTTAGTGGTTGAGCATCAAGCTTTGAACCAGGAGGCCAGGGTTCAGTTCCCAGTCAGGGCACATGCCTGGGTTGTGGGCTTGATCCCCAGTGTGGGGCATGCAGGAGACAGCTGGTCAATGATTCTTTCTCATCACTGATGTTTCTATCTCTCTCTCCTTCTCCCTTCCTCTCTGAAATCCATAAAAATATTTTTTCAAAAAATTGAAAATTCCTTGCTGCCACTCATATGAGACATGCTGGAAATTTTTATTAGAGCAGGTTCCCAATGCATGATGAGATGAAACATTTCTTACTGTGTCTGAGACTAAGTTCATATATTACACATGTGTCAATATCTCCTTCTGCTTTTAAAAATTCTATAAAGTTCATTGCTATAGTTTACTTTTTGTTCCAAAAATTTTTTATGCTCCATCACTAAGCTATCAACTCAAGCCGCTATTTAGAGTTTAAATGAAGTTTGAAATGAGCTAGCTAAAAAAAAATAATTACGACATATTTGACTATGAGAATAAGAAAGTCAAGTGTCAATATCATAGGGCTAACCTGTTGTTGACCATCTGCTGCTGGGTTTTCATGTCAAAAGAATTTCTCTTGTAACTCTGAAGTCAGTATGTGTTAATGAAATACAACAAATTCCAAATTAATCCTGCACCAGATGTAAATAAGAATGCAAATTTACTCCCCTAAATTATTTAAAGCATTTCCCAACATTAAATAGCCCCTTGCCCAGCCACCTGCAGAGCGCCCCCTCCATTTCCCTGAGCTACACGAAGGGGGACTTCATAAGCCTTGGAGCATATAAATAACTTGGGTTTAGAAGTGGACAGTCAAGGGTGTACTGTGAGTTAAGTGCGCTGGAATAGGATGTGGGCTTTGGGAGCTTGCCCTTTCTGTAAAGGGCTTTCCCATCTTTGGGGAGGCCTTCTCTCTCCAAATTGTGAGTATCTTAAAATTTCCCCCTTTTAATGATTTGTGATATTTAGCATTATTTTTCAAGTGATACAAATAATGTAATGCAAGTAATACAGCTGGAAGGGCTCTAGGCACATTTTGATGCTTAATTCGATCAGATTGCTTTCCTGTGGCCTCTATCTGATCCAACAGGCATTGGTGAAAGGTGACTGTTAACCAAAGTGTGGATAGGCAGAGTCGGTGCTTGTGGGGCACCCGGAGTGGTTCCTGGGTAGGCCCCATGTGCAGAAGATTCAGAATATCACAAAGAATTGGGAGATGACAAAGGGAACGAACTCCACCAAAGCACAAGAGGGACACAGAAGGTGGTTTAGAAGGGTGTCAAGGCAAAGGTAGCTACAGTGGGGCCTTGACTTACGAGTGTCCCGACTAACGAGTTTTTTGAGATACCAGCTGTCTCTCTGCCGATTTTTTGCATTGAGTTGATAGAGTAATTTGAGTTAACTAACGAGCTCCTTAACAAGCTCGGTCTCGGAATGAATTAAACTCGTAAGTCAAGGCCCCACTGTACTTCTTAGTTTCACCTGGCGCTGATCCTGGCTCCAGAAGGAAGATGCCTTCCTTGTTTTTCTTTCCCTTTCCCTTCCTAAATTACTTGGCCCTTGGTTTCCACAGCATAGAATTTGACTAAGTGCTATTCGTACATTAAGGTAGATTAAGTTTTGCATATATTTTGTAACTTAGCTTGTGGGACTCAACCCACATTTTAGTAGTATATAAAAAGGGCATTCTAAATTTCAAAGAGCAACTATGTAAAATACACTTAAGTAGTTATGATTAAGGTGAAAACCCTTGGTTATTTTTCTAAAATCGAATCCTAAAAGTGTTTGGCATAACCAATTAGTATTTAGCCAAAACCATTGGGTTGAACATGGTACTGATATAAAATATATGTTATCTAAAATTGGCAAGTTATCAGTACAATTGACCCTTGAACAACATGGGTTTGAACTGCTCTGGTCCATTTATATGCAGATTTTTTTTGTCAATAAATATATAATAGTAGGCCCTATGTATCCTCAGGTTTCACACCCACAGATTCAACCAACCTTGGATCAAAAACAGTATTTTCAAACAGTGATTGGTTGAATTTATGATTGCAAAGGGCTGATCTACACTATCCTATATAATAAAAGCCTAATATGCAAATTGTCCCCTTGACCGGGAATTCGACTGGGAGTTCGACCGCTTGCTATGACGTGTGCTGACCACCAGGGGGTAGCGTGGAGCATGGTGGGTGTTGGCAACGCAGTGCTGGCAGCGGGTGGCAGTGGAGGCACTGCTGGCCCCGATGGGCCCCGAAGAGAGTAGAACTGCAGCGGGATGGTGGAGCAGGTGAGCGGGCGGTGCCAGGCCAAGGCAGGTGTGAGCGGGGCCCAAATGCCCTGCCTATCTCCTGCAGATGGCGACCAGCTGGGGGCAGGGCTGCTGCCTGGCTCCCAGGTGCTGGGGGAGCCGGGTGGGGGCCCGATGATTCAGGTGGAGGGGAGCGCACAGGGGCCTGGGGGCCCAGGTGCTTCCCAGGGCCCAGAGGTCAGCTGGGACCTGCCCTTCCACACCAGATGCTCACGCTTCGATCGCCGGCCAGGCCTAGGGACCACACCCATGCACGAATTTCGTGCACCGGGCCTCTAGTTTTATATAAAGGACTTGAGCATCTGTGAATTTTGGTACTTGAGGGGGTCCTGGAACCAATTCCCCATGGGTACCAAAGGACAACTGAGTTTTGGAGAAGTCAAAGTTATACACTGATTTTCTACTGTGCAGGGGTCAGTGTTGCTAGCCCTCACATTGTTAAAGGTCAACTGTATTTAAGTTTTTAATGCTATTGAATTTTTTAAAAATCAGTATGGAACTTTATTATCAACATATTTATATTTTATTTCAAGAAGACATTACTTATCTTTGAAATTCAAAATTAAGTAATAGCTCTGTTTTATTAATCTGTATTTCCAGCATGTTAACAAGTCCTTTCTGGAACTCTAGCGATTCTGACATCTATATACTAAGTTTAAGCCAGCTATGTTCATCCAACAGTGAAAGTGGTATTTGTCAATTCTACTAAACTGAATAACTGAGACCTGAAAGTTATTTTTAGAGTCAATCCTTCTGTCTGCACTATATGGTTTACTGATGTACACTGCTCAAATTTACTTTAATAACCTGTTATAATGGGTAACCAATTCATTTTAAGAAATATTTATTAAATGAATGAATCATACACACTAAGTATCTCCTTTGTTTTGTGACATGAAGATCTAGCTTCTGATACCATAGAAATATGTGATTTCTAAAATGCTTCAAACTTTTATGATGAACATTAAGAATGCATCAAATAATTCTAAATATTTAAGCATATATTGCCTATACTTCATATAATCCTAGCTCAACAATATATAGGTTTTTATGCAATTTGGTAATTTTGTTTGTTTAAAACAGTGCTTTATCATATGTATCCATTGATAATTTGACCTAATTAGGCATATCTCTCATGCATGGTATTATTGAACATATTGTGCCTTTGTTAAATGATGTGGCTATTTGATTTAAAGTACTATATATACATTTAACTTCTATAAACTTTATTTATACTTACAATAAATCAAATGTTAAGTGAGATTTTAGCCAAACTACATATTTTATCATAGTGCTTTTTAATTAAAACAACTAAATATGACTCCTACAGTATTTTAAAATTCCGAGACTTCTAAAATATTTGCCACTTGTAATAGTGCAGTATTACATAACTATTATCTATCCATCTAGTTGTCTAAATAACTTTCCTTAGGTATAAGAACAGTTTATTGAAGACTACATAATTGTGCAACTCTGGGTTCTGTCATTTTGGTTTTAATCATTGCTGGCTTTATTATGGCAGTAACACTTCACACAGACCAATTACTCTTATTGAGGCCCAGATACTGGGCCTCAAGGTTCAGCTTTTCATGTACATATAAATGCACATGCTTATACAGAAATATGTGTAAATACATGTGATATATTAAAACTAGAACTGCAAGAAGCTATGAGTTTAACATTTCATTATGATATATCTCAAACATACATAGAAGTATAGAAAATATTCTATGAATTAGATTTAGCAATTATTAACACTTTGCCATATATATCTCATCCATTTTTTATGAAGCATTCTAAAATTCCAGACAATGCAATATTTTATTCTCATGTACCTCTAAAAGTAAGAACATTTTCATATATAACTTAATACTATGGATGACATTATTAACAATACTTCCTTGATATTCTAATTCCTGGGCTTTATTTAAATTTCCCCATTAATCCAGAAAATAATCTTTTTATTGTTTGTTTGATCAAAATTGAAACAATTTCACACATTGCATTTGGTGTTTAAGTCTCTTAAATCTCTCTTAATCTTTAGACCAATGCTGTCCAATAGAACCTATGCCATGATAAAAATGTTCCATACCAGTATGCTGCTGTCATATGTGGCTAGTGCTTTTGAGGAACAGAATTTTCAATTTTATTTCATTCAAATGGCTTTAATTTAATAGCCACATTTCCTTCCTCTCTTCCTAGAAACCAACCATTTCCCCAAGATTGGCCATTTTAGTGGGAAATGTCTGTAGAGACCAAAGTCAGGGTACTAAATATATCCATTCCTATGTGCATTGAGAAGCAATAAATTTTATAAATCAGAACTCTCCATATACCTCCTAACACATAAGCTAGAATGCTTAGAGGCAATTATTAGCCATTATGCACAACTAATGTTATATTTGTTTTTAAAATTATTTATGTTGAATATTTGCCAAAAGTAGTTTGTGGAAGTACATAATCTTATAATTGTTGGGTTTCTTGTTGGTTTCTAAGGTGCTTTAATTTTAAATTATAAAAGCAGCCAGGGAATCATAATATAAATGTTCTGAGACATGTTTGATATTTGTGTCTTTTGTGTAGCTTAAAATATGTGAGATTTTCACCTTGGACCATTTTCCTCATCTTGGACCATTTCCCCCCGATTTGGGGGGGGGGGGGGTAGAGAATGGAGTCTAAAAGCTCAAAAATGATCACAGTGAGGAAATAAACATTCAGCCTAGAAAGCTTGAGCTGTTCAAAAGTTACCCTGAGAGAGCCTGCAGCGGGTGCACACACACACACACACACACACACACACACACACACTCCCTCCTCGGCAAGAAGAAAAGAGGTGCCTATTTTCCTCAATATGCTTTCAATTTGCTTTACATTTTTAAATAAATACATTTTACCGCCAAGCATTTCTTAAGATCGACATTTTTATTAGTAGATCTGAAACTGTACTTAAGTTATAAGCCTTCTGAACTTCTGTATTTTTCTCTTAAATTATAATTTCCTTTTATTCCTATTTAAAACCCAAGTGTAAAAGATGTGTTCATATGCTTTTTACTCACTCACTTTCCTCTTTTTGGTAACCACAGAATGACAGCCTTAAATTTTAATTTCCTGACTTGGCTTGTCATGGCCTTACTTTTCTAAAAAGTGAGTTTAAGTCAATTTCTCAAGCCATTATAATTTAAACACATTTGCACAGCATCAAAAATCTTAAAATATTATTACAAACAATTAAAGCTCACTTTTTTCAGCTTCGCGTCTTTTGGATTGCTCCTATTTTTATATAAATTACTTATGATTTTTTTAATAGGGTAAAAACACTTTTGCCTGATCGGCGTTGCTAAGGAGTGTAATAAATTACCACACAGATAGCAGGAACCTGGATTCTAGTCTAGACACCATCCTTTTCTAATTGCATGCATGTCTTTAATTCATTAGCCTCTTCAGATCAAAAGGCTCTTGTCTGAAAATTAGGATCATGGCACATCCCTCACTCATCCCACAAGGTTGCTATGAAGTTCAAGTGGATATTCTAATGCTTTCAAAATGGCAGCTCACTTGCCAGTGTACATTGGTGGTGTCTATTATTAGGCAAAGGCCGTGTGCAGCCCTGTCCTTAGAAACACAGGCAAGGAGGCCTCACCAACGACCAGTCTTCTTGCACTGTGGTGTATTATTTCCTCTAACACATTGTCTCATTCCCTGTTCCACTCATGCAGAACTGTGTCAGTGGGTCACCAAAAGAAAGGGCTGATTCAACTGATTCCTGAAATAAAGGTAGTCAGATCTCATTGGTGCTATGGAAATGAAACAACTGACTTACTGGTTTTCTCTATTTTTTCTGTTGCTTGTGTTGGCATGTCAACAGATATGGAAACAGTCTGTCTCCATGTGGCATCGAGCTTTCCGGGCATTCTTTAGTACAGTGTGTTGTCGTATACGTTCATATTCATTTGGTTCTCCCTTTGGGTCACTTTTTTCCACTTGTCCTGGCAAGAATTTTGCATAAGTGTCAGTAATATTTCAGCAACCTGCTTTTAAGATATGTTATATAATAAGCAAGTTTGGTGGGTCGAGGGGAGATGGGAGGAAGGGGCAGATAAATGGTGAAGGAAGGAGACTTGACTTTGGTTGGTGAACCCACAATGCAATATACAGATAATGTATTATAGAGTTGTACACTTGAAACCTACTTAATTTTATTAACCAAAGTCACCCTAATAAATTCAATAAAATTTTTTAAAAATAAATAAATTAAGCAAGTTTGCTGGGTATAATTTTGGGGCTGACCTGAGAAAGGCTAAATGAGTAGGAAGGTATGTCAAGTTCTCCAATTCAGGGTGCCCTGCCCCAGATATTACAAGATGTGGTGATTTTGTTTGGGTTGGTTTGCTAACACTATGACATTGAATCTTCCTCGGGCCAGCAAAGATAGACTTACTTTAGAGCAATTTGGCTCTTGGCTTAATCTTAATAGTCTGGAACTAATATGTGACTAAGGAAAGAGCTATTCTTCCAAAAATTTGTAACACCCTAGGCTATAAGATATAAACTGTTGGAAAATCTATAAAGATGTAAAGTGAAGAGACCCCTAGAGATATCTGGGACAAACTCCAAATTTAGGCAAAGTCCCTGTGTATTAGCAATTGTTAATTTAGGCTTGGATGGGAAGTGGAGGCACTGGTGGATTAGACAACTTCCTGTCACTGCCTGGGCCTTCTCTCCCCTAATTTTTAGGGCTCTTTACTATGAAAAGTTAACATCTTGAAGTTAGGGACAGTCATTGTTTTGTGCATTTATGCATAGGGTGGCATTTATGCCTGAGAAAAGTCTGGAAACCTAAAATAACCTTATCTTAGTGACAGTTCACCCAGGTTCATCTTTGACTTTCAAGATACAACTAAATATTTCTTTGTTATCTATTATAACTGATACATTTTAAAAACATGCCCCTTCAGGAAGGAATTCTGACTTTTATAATTTTAGCCCAAACTATTTTCTTCAGATGGGCTAAATAGAAAAATCAGATCATTCTTATTCATACTCTTTTGGACATCTTTCATATCTGCTTATAATTTAAAAGAAAAACATAATATCATCTCACAAGTTGCATTGGTTTTTATGATTTATGCAAATTTCTTATTAGGCCTGCGGATTGCAGAGCACATACCTTGCCAAGGCCTTTGACATCAGCAGCTATTGTGTGAGGTTGCTATTTGAATGTAATGATAATAATAGTTGTTGTTCAGCATGATGAAAAAACTATTCATATTCTAAGTGAAAAATGTGAAGATAATCTGACAGAAAACCACCTGCGGACATGGTCTTGTCTCCTTTTATTTCTTCTGTTTTCTACAAAGGATCTGAGTATTTATTTAAAGTGCTTTAGCAGGATATCTCAGTGAAAGCTCTGACAGTCTGTTTACAGTTCACTTCTGCCCAGGGGCAGTAAAGGTAGATTGTAGGATAAGCAAGGTGACTTGCAGGCAAGAGGAGGAGGATGTGTGGTAGGATTATTAATGTTGAAATAAATCTGGGTAGAGTGACATGTCTGCAATAGTACCATGGGTTAGTAACTTAACAAGAATTTGTGTGCACAAATCTGTAATTCTTATCAATCCTTTATGGTAAATGAAACTAAAATTTAAAGAGAGGGAATGAGGAGGATGCACAAAGATCTACATGACAGTATTAAAAAATCTTCTTCCAGCACAAAGACATTTAATCCTTGTTTGTCAAAACTATTCTGTCTGCATGAAAAGTTGGCCCAGGGCCCCAGGGCTTCAAGTTAAGGAGGGAGAAGGAAATAGCAGAAGAGGAGGCAGCTGCCATTTGGGCTGTTGGGCCTGAGTGTTTCTTTTCTTACCCAAGTACTCGGCCTTCTGCTCTCCCTTTCATGCTGTAGGTGTGGGTATGTGCCCGCTCTGACCAGTTTTATTCATTCATTGCTGTAAGAAGTGTTTGCTTTGTGCTCTCACGGTGCAGAAAAGGTGGTGCCCGCACACTTACCTGTTGGCTTATTGTTCTGCACACAGTGGCTCTTGTACACAGTGGTACTCTGTCCTGGTGTTTGCACTGGGAGAGTCAGGTGTTCCAAGTCGTCTTGCCCTTCTTAGGCCCTGAGCTTCAGGGCTCATATGCCCCTGAAATGCTCTGCTTTCTGGAACTTGAATATTTCAGTCCATTTGATTTACTTCTTGGTAAATTCCACTTTGACTTAAGAAAAGTTGACTGAAAAGTTTATCTCAAAATCCTACTTTAAAATATATGGTACCTTCCTTATACTGATCATATTTTAAACATCTGGTCCTGGAGGAGAGCCAAATATGAATAAAGCGATAGCGTGTGGGTGATCCAGCAAGAACACAGCCACATTTCAAGTTGAAAATATATTAAACTGGTAATACTTGGAATTAGAGTCTCCCAAACAGATTTTGGGAATTCTGAATTAGCTTAAGTATCATATAGCCAAGGATCAGAGCTTGACTTTAACCAAGAAGTGTAGTAAAAGCAAGCATAAGACTGTTTCAACATAGTATTTTAGAAATTAATTCTATATTAATTGAAGCACAATTAAGTAGAAAAATTCTTAAGCAGGAAAAACAAGAACATTCTTCCCTGCTCCTCATTTTCATCTTCATTCTCACTTAGATTCCCCTTTCCCTCCATTTTTTGAATGCATTCTTTCAAAATTTGTATTTTTGTTTTTTGTGTGTATCTTCATGTAATTTTAGATTTACACATAGGATATTAGCATATTAAGATATTTCATTTTGATACTTCTTTAGACACTAGCTTTGTAAGATCCAAGTACTTCAAGCACTGCTTAATACTTCATGGTAGACATCCACCATAGTAAAGCTGTTCGCTCTCAAACGGTAGTTATTATATGTCACACTGCTACAGTGACTACAAATGTGAGCTCAAGATTTCAAATGATAGCATTGCATTTTATTTTTTAATTGGGTTCTTGTGTCAATTTGGTGTTTCAATACTGCACTGAAAAATGTTAACAGTCAAGTAACTAAAACATGCAATTTGTATGAGAATTATCTACTTGTTCGAACCTAGAGAAACATCACTTATTCAGAACTATTTCATAGGAGGCTATAACTACCCTGATGATTTTTGCTTGAGAAAACATTAAAGTGGCTCGGTGGCAGAAGTCAGCCCTGATGCCTGGCATCTTTGTCCTGCCACCTTTGTGATCCACTTCCAGGAAAATATTGCGATAATAATCCACCTTGCTATGTCGTACAGTTCAGGTTACATGTGGAGCCTCTGAGCCTTTTGGGGTAAACATGTGTAAACTTGGCCGGTGCCTTTGATGTTGGTGGTGGAGATGGGTGGCAGATTGGGCAGAAGTGAGTGAACCCAGTTTGTGTCCTATGAAAGTTTGCAAGTTAGACACATGTGCTATAAACCTTATGTCACTGAAACTTTGTCCCAGCCACTAGGTGAGGAAACCCCATCACTACGTTCATTCAGATTTATCATACTTCCTTGCTAAAGTCTGATAACTTCGACACCCCAACTAAGTGCTTCTTTCTGCATTCCAAGGCCTTCCTGGCCTGACCCCACAATTGTCCACTGATAAGAACTCTAATGGACGCAGCTTCTTACACTCACTAGGGCCTGGGTTCACATTCTTGCTTCATCACTTCTTAGCTGGGTGACCTTGAGGATGTTCCCTAACTTCCCTCTTCCTTTTAAATGGCTGGTCTGTAAAACAGGTACAGTGTTTCATGTATGTTGTGTGAGAATTAAATGAGATGATCATGTAAATCACTTGGAAGCATGGGAGGTATGTCGTAAGCACCTGTGAAGGGTCATTTAATGCACTGTATCTCTTCTCTCCCAGGTCCTCCCACAAAGAATGTACAGATCTCAGCTCCCTGACTCCTTCATGCTATTTCCCCACCTGGGTTGCACTCTTCTCTGTCCAGTCTACCTAAATCCTGCCTATTGTTGCCCTTTCCCTATAGCAGTGATTTTCAACTGGTGTGCTGCAGAATGTTTAAAACAGGGGTCCTCAAACTTTTTAAACAGGGGGCCAGTTCACTGTCCCTCAGACCGTTGGAGGGCCGGACTATAGTTTAAAAAAAAACTGAACAAATTCCTATGCACACTGCACATATCTTATTTTGAAGTAAAAAAACAAAACAGGAACAAATACAATATTTGTATTTGCATGTGGCCCGTGGGCTGTAGTTTGAGGACCCCTGGTTTAAAACATGCAATTTCTGACTATTTAGATACTGACCTCTTTTCCCTTAGATTTTCAAATTTTAAAAAAGTGACACAGCCCTAACCAGTTTGGCTAAGTGGATAGAGCATTGGCCCCTGGACTGAAGGGTGTCGGGTTCAATTCCGGTCAAGGGCTCAATCCCTGGCCTTGGCCAGGGCATGTGCAAGAGGCAACCAGTTGATGTGTCTCTCTCACATCAATGTTTCTCCATCTGTGTCTCGCCCCTTCCCTTCCACTCTCTCTAAAAATCAATGGGAAAATATTCTTAACAACAACAAATGACACAATAGCCATCCAATGTGAATGAATCAAAAGTATACCTATTGTTTTGTCAAATCAGAATTTTAGTAACTAGTTGAGGTGTGTCTTTGAGAAGTGAGCTATCCTGAGGCAGCATGGAGGGACATGGAGAGTATTGTGCTAAGTGAAATAAGCCAATCAGAGAAAGACAAGTATCACATGATCTCACTCATCTGTGGAATCTAATGAACAAAATAAACTGAAGAATGAAATAGATCCAAAGACATAGAAGTATGGAACAGACTGGATTCTCAGAGGGAAGGCGGGAGTGGGTGGCTGGGTGGGAAGAGATCAACCAAAGAATTTGTATGCATAATGCATAACCCATGGACACAGACAATAGGGTGGGGAAGGCCTGGAGTGGGGGACGGGGGCTAGAAAGGGTCAATGGGGGGAGGGAACATATGTAATACTTTCAACAATAAAGATTTAATTTAAAAAATAATAAATAAATAAAAGTAAGCTCTCCTGGTAAACAGATATTCTAAATTATTTATTTAATTGCTATTTTAAAAAAAACCATATGCCATGTTTAAGAATTGGTGATCAATTCTAGCACTTATGAGAGCTTCTTCATTCAGAGAACTCACGCACTCACGAGTTTGCTTAATGGGTAAATAGAGCTCACCTTTGGTGTCTGGGGAATTTTTATCCCCATCCTTGTCTTTGTAAAATTGCCTAATAGACAAAAGGCACTCAAGTATGAAAATGTGGCTATATTTTAAGATACTGATTGGAGTGGATTTTTTTCTCTTAGGTATAAACAATTTCTGCTGGATTCCTGGGTGTCAGAGAGTTAAAATTTTCTCTGACCAAGGCTCCCTGGTGTCCACCACTTGCTATCTGGAGGTCAAAATTCCCTCTGCTGGCGGTGCTAGGATTGGGACTCCGTTTGGGTGCTGACATATGTGCTTCCTGTCTGACCTTGCTGTTGCCCTCTTTTCCCCAACAGCCTTGTAGCGGGGCCTGGGAAGCTGCATCCTGTGGGAAGATGGAAGATCAGGTGACAGCCTCCGGTCAGGCTCGGAAATATGGGAATGCCTTCTCAACCCGGACTCTGGTCATGTGAGACGTTCCCAGACAAGCATTATGGTTTTCAGAACACTTCACGTCGACTTAGGATATGTCGTTCCTCTACATGAAACTTTTCATGAAAGGGAGAAGAACCTATTTTTGTTGTGGTACAACAGTTGAGAGCGGCACCAAGTGCATTTTAGGTGGATGAAATCTTATCAGATTTCACCCAACTAAAAGGATTTTTTTAAAAAAAATAAATAACAGTCTTACCTAAATTATTAGGTAATGAATTGTATCCAGTTGTTAATATCTTAGTGCAGATGTTTTAAAACATAAAGTGATTTACCTGTATTTTAGAAGATCCAACAGACCAGTATTTTTTCATGATGAGGTTTTTGAAATTTTACCCAAAATATGGTACTCCAATATTTCACTTTTCTCAACCACTAAACACAATGCATTACTATAAATGTTGGTTTAATACCATGGGATAATTAATCGAGATTGTAAATGCTCATTTATGGTTACTAACATTGGAGGTACATTTATTGTACTAAACCATTTGGTGAGTTTTTTGTTGGCTTGCTTTAAAAATTATTACTGTATGAAATAGTTTTATAAAACAAATTATATTTTTATTCAGTAATTTAATTTTGTAAATGCCAAATGAAAAGATGTGTCTTGCTGCTATGGTCTTAGCCTGTAGACATGCTGCTAGTATGAGAGAAGCAGTAGAGCTTTGGACAGAGACTTGGTGTTAGGTAATTGACTATGCACTAGTATTTCAGACTTTTTTATTTTTTATATGTATACTTTTTTTTTCCTTTTGTAATACATTGGAAAACTTATTTGGGAGATTTTTGCATTTGTTTTTTGTTATTTTTTGTTGTTGTTAACTGTGGTTCATAAGAGCATGTATTGCACTTATTTTTTGGGAGATTTATGTTGTTGGTGTCCTGTTTTGTTTTGAGTTCGGCCTGACTGTTCCTAAATTCAAATGTATGTGTTTGATCAGCATTCCTCTTGGTTTTGAAGTGTCTGGTCTGAGAACTGCTGCACATGTGGAACCTGTGTTTGCGGCTGGGCTGGAGAGACTAGGGTCCGTAGTCAGTGGCTGCCTTAACAACGTTTGGTACAACATCACTAGCACTGAATTTTTGATACGACAATGTACTTACTGCCTTGTAGTGAAATAAAGCTGTGCCCTTATTTTACCTACTTTTGACTTCTGTCTTACTTGGGGTTAGTGGATGTTCTTATCTATACGAATAAAAGGGTAATATGCTAATTAGACCGGGAGACCTTCCGGGAGACCTTCCAGATGTCCTTCCAGACCAGCAGTTTGGGCTGAGCAGGCCGGCAGGCAGAGTGGTTAGGGGCAATCAGGCAGGCAGGCAGGTGAGCAGTTAGGAGCCAGCAGTCCCAGGTTGCAAGAGGGGTCCCAGATTGGAGAGGGTGCAGGCCGGGCTGAGGGACACCCCTCCCCCATGCACAAATTTCGTGCACTGGGCCACTAGTACTTTTAAGAAAAGGGAATGAACTCAGAATTCTTTCTTCTGCTAATTTTCACACCATCTGAACTTCACTTGAAAAAGCCAAGAGTCACTACTTTGGAAAAAAGACAAGAAAACCAAGTTCAGTAGTTCACAAATAAGCATGTGTGCAATGACAGCTGGGAGGATTCTTGCAGTATCAGCAGAGTTCCAGTGGCATTTGAATTGGGGTAATCCGACGGAGTTCATTTGCAAGAGTACTGATACCACGGATGTGAGCAAGGCATGGAGGACTGCAGGAGTAGTGCGTGCCCCTGGGTGCAGGCCTGGAGAACACCGCCCCATGCAGGGGGCGAGTCATAGAAAGCAAGAGGCCTTCAGAGGATCCACAACCTTTGGGACCTTACAGGGAGATTCAAGAGGAATCCTTAACTTTCTTTCCCCCACCCCTCCTGTCTCTGCCATGGGTCCTCCCCGTTGACAGAACCAAGCAGAAGTTAGAGGGCAAGGGAGCACCTGGACAAAAGGCAGCCAGCCAGCTTCCTAGGGCAGAGCCAGAGGACATTATCTGTCGGGGCAAGGACAGAGTGTCCCTGCCAGTCATCCAGTCCAACTCTCTGTTTTACAGATGAACTTCCACTGGCTGCCATCTCTCAGTTCGGTGTTCTTTTCACTGCTTTACAATATCCCTTGCACACGGGTTCCTTATAATTTCCTTTAGTCACTCTTTTCCAACTCAGACTTTGAATTCTCATATACATGATGCACTTGGTGCTCCTGGAGCCAAGGATTTGTTCCTCGTCTTCAAGACTGTATAGTGTTCTTTGATCATATTTCTGATCGTTGATAACACGCCATGCCAGTGTTAGAAAGCTTGTAATATTCATGCACTCTCAAAGTATTTTCCAGGTGCCACTTACTAGCATTTTGAACTTGGACAAGTCACTGACCTCTCTGTGCCTTGTTACTTCATCTGTGAAGTGAGTTCATTCTTATAATGACTCTTGTTAAATAAAGCACTATGCAAATGTTTGTTATTACATATGCCTTCCATAATTCAGTGGTGCATATCATGTTGTATGTCGAATGTTCATCTGGCTGATAATGTGCATTGCCAATTACAGAGTTAAACTCAGTGGTCATATTACAACTATTAAAATAAACTAATGGCAAGAGTGAACTCAGCATTATACAGAACTGAAGTAAATATTTACTTTTCCAACAAGTATGTAACCCAATAACTAGAAACTAAAAACTTAAACTAATGAAAAAGTAGTGTAAATTTAGGTTTTATGTACAAATACATTCACATAACACCCATTTCACAAGCATCTCTAAAACATTTATTTGTACTGGTCATTTTTTTTTAAATCCTCCTGCTTTCTGCAGCAGAGATTCCAATAGTAAAATAAATGGAAACAGTATTACTTACTGCTCAGAGAAAGGTTGCCGTTTGAGTCACTATGTATAAAGCTTGTGTCCACATGTGCACATCAGGAGAAGAGGAGAGAACGGAGAAGACTGAAGTATCTCCCAGCCACTAGTGAGACTGATAACCCAAGAAGAGAAATATGTGCAGTGAGGAACTTTGTTTCTTTAGAAATTATCCATTATTAGAACTGGAAAAGACCTTAGCCATCATAAGGGGCTTATGATAAGGGACTTGCCACATTGCTTTATTGAAAGAAAACCCATTTTGGAGCCCAACCAGTCTTGGCTTAAATTCAGACTCTGCTCTTTATGACCTCTGTGACTTTGTATGACCTTTACTTAATCTCTCTAAGCTTTGTTTTACTTATATTTTACTTATATTGGAGATAAGCTCAGCCAGTGTTGCTCAGTGGTTGAGCCTTGACCTATGAAGTAGGAGGTTACGGTTTGATTCCCAGTCAAGGGCACGTGCCAGGGTTGTGGGCTCAATCCCCAGTGGGGGGAATGCAGAAGGCAGCCAATCAATGATTCTCTTTCATCATTGATGTTTCTATTTCTCCCTCTCCCTTCCTCTC
>NW_005871059.1:12989144-12990118 GCF_000147115.1 Myotis lucifugus | reverse complement strand
TGTTGGGTGTTGTGAAGATCATGTGAATTACTACATGCATTCTTGCATCTTTGTAAAATGTTGCAATGCTTGTTGATTGGGCAAGTCACTCTGATGACTTACAATCAAAGGAAAAACATGTCTGTTACCTATCAACAAAGAGGTGAATATCCCTATTGGGTATATGCTAAATTTATTCTTTGTATGAAAACTAACTTCAAATCTAAGTTATGTCTTCTCAAAATATTCCTAATCATTCTAACATGTATTTAAATATGCGGGGAATATGGGTTATAGTTTTTCTTAAACTTGTTGGTTTCTAATTTGAAAAACTATTTAGTAGGTAAAATGTGATGTGCAGTTCTACTACACATTTGAATACAAGTTTTGGTGCTTATTTTTCTCCTTTTACCATTGCTACTATATGATAAAAATCTTCCTCAATCACCATTTTTAGAGGATAGAGTTGAGGAAAGGAAGTCGGCTAAAATGCAAACCTCTTTTTTTTAATTAAATTTATTGAGGTGATATTGATTAATAAAATTATATAGATTTCAAGTGTACAATTGTATAATACATCATTTGTATATTTATTGTATAGTTTGTTCACCACCCAAAGTCAAATCTCCTTCTATCACCATACATTTGATCCCCTTTACCATTTACTACCTCCCCCACCGGCTTTCCCTCAGGTGACCACCACGCTGTTGTCTGGCTTCTTTGTTCATTTGGCAAAACTTAATAAAATGAAGTTGACTTGTACACTATCATACATAGTAACTTTGGGAACTGCAGCAAGAGGAAGCTGAACTCTAAGTCTCAAGGAACTTGTTAGTGGATTGGTAATAAATAGTTAAGAATTCTTTTAAGTTAACATTCAATGCAAATGTTCTCGATGCTAATGTGAAAATTGGAGACATTGGCATTTGCCTTGTGGGCCATATTTCTTTCATTCAATTCGTATATGTTCAGCACCTACTGTATGCTAAGTGCCT
>NW_005871059.1:12890654-12989044 GCF_000147115.1 Myotis lucifugus | reverse complement strand
ACCAAGAAGAGCATCAGATCTAGACTTGGAGGAGTAACACAAGTTTCCCACAGAACTGGCATCCAGCATGACTAACAGATGAAGCCAAGTTAAAGTAGGGGCAGGAGTTTGGGGGGGCAACAGGGTGAGGTTAGATTTGACATTTGCTGGAGGAAATATAATGACTTGTCTTATTTCAAATTCATGATGACAAATTGCAAATGGGCATTCAGGCAATTCTGCCTGAGGATATTCTCTAGTGTATTCTTTTCCCCATGCTTCAGACCACATTTTCACACCCCTCAAACCTCTCAAACCTCTCCATCACAACTCCACCCAATTCCCAGCTGATAACCTCAATTCATCCATCAAGGAGAAAACAGAAGTATTCACCTTCCCACACCAAAGCCATTCACAGACCTGCACGTGTACTGAAGTCCTTGCCTTCCCTCTTGCTAGCATAGAAGAGCTGCACTCATTGGCCAGCCCTTCCATTCGGCCTCTACAAAGCCACCCCCTTGTGTCCTTCAGGGCCTCATACTGCAGATACTATCTCTTTATCCCATATTATAATGTCTTCCTCTCTCTGAAATGATTCTTATCTCACGAACACAGTCTATATCTCCCAGCAGTAAAATCTAATCCTCCCTTTATCCCCTATCACCATCATATGGCTCTATTTATCTGCTCCTCTTCTCAGCGTAACTGCTTAAGGGATCTTCTACTGTCGTGGTCACCACTTTCTCTCGTTGCCTCTTCCTGCAGCCCACGCTGCATGAACTTTCGTTGCCCCTACTCCACCTTGCTTGCCCTTGTCAGTGTCACCGATGGCCTCCATGTGGCCAAATTCTGTGGTCACTTCTTAGGCTTCATTTTACTTCACCTGTTCGCAGCTTTCAACAGAAGTGACACTCCCACTTTCTTGAACCACTTTCGGAGCACCACTCTCCTGGTTTTCCTCCTTTCTCACTGCTTCTTCTGTTTCTTACTCCACCTCCTCTTGGCCTTGAAGTGGCCATTTCCACTTTCTCTCGATATCATTTTTTTTTTCTGAGGGATTTCATGATTTCTGTTGCTTTAAATACCATCTCTATCTTCAGTTCTTACCTCCTTCTGGGATTACAAACTCCTGTATCCTATTCCATGTTAATATCCTCCTCACATATGCATCTTAAATTTAGTCTAAGCAAAATAAAATTTGTAATCACTCAATGTTTCTATTTTTCTCATTTGTAGTAATTAGCTCTAATTTCTTAATTAATTTTTTTTCATTTCTCAAGCCAAAAGTGTGTCATCTTTGATTTCTCCCTTTACCTTATTACCTCTCTTACACACAAGTGCTCAGAAACACCTGAATACTCTGCCTTGAAAGTATATTTTAAACATGTACACTTTTCTTTATTGTCAGTAATAATATTATTAGTAATGACACAGTATGTATTAAGTGCCTTCTATATGCTGGGAAGAAGGGAGAGGGAGGGAAGGTTTGAGAACAATGGTGATGTCTGAGAAGTCAGAATGAGGAGTAACTGAAAGAGAAACCCAGGTGGTGTGGGGGAGATAAGAGGCTGGAGAGGGAAGCCCTATAAATGTTCTTCAAGAGTTTGAGCTTTGTCCTGAAAGATATGGGGGCCCATTAAATGGTTTTAGGCAGGGAAATAAAGTGAGTAATTTATACTGGATTTATATAAATAATTTTGTTCATATCCCTTTTTCATAGATAGTATATAAAATTAGACCTCGGGTTAGCAGGGCCAGATAATTTCAGAGTTTGAATTTTATACCCAGTTAATTGGATTTTATTTTTTTATTTTTTTATTTTTTTTAGATTTTTTATACTTTATTAATATTTTACAGAGAAGAAGGGAGAGGGATAGAGAGTTAGAAACATCGATGAGAGAGAAACATCGATCAGCCGCCTCCTGCACACCGGGTACTGGGGATGTGCCCGCAACCAAGGTACATGCCCTTGACCGGAATCGAACCTGGGACCCTTCAGTCCACAGGCCGATGCTCTATCCACTGAGCCAAACCGGTCAGGGGGATTTTACATAGTACATTTCCTACTGCTTCTTAATTTCAAAAGAATGTGCTTAATTCCAGAAAATCTTATTGAAACTAGCCTTTGATCTGAAGTATGCAAGAGACTTTTCATGTTTTATAGTATATAAATTAGTACAGGAATAATTGTTTGCATTAAACACTTTTCTTCTGTAAGAGCAGAATATTTCAACCAATAACCAATAATTTATCCACAACCTTCCTTGTTTTCAAACACCAAATCTTCCATTGACTTTTAAAAATGTGGCATAAGACTGCTGCAACCATTATGGAAAACAGTATGGAGTTTCCTCAAAAAATTAAATATGGAACTGACATTTGGCCCAGTGATCCCACTTCTAGGAATATATCTTAAGAAATCCAGAGCACCAATCAGAAAGAATGTATGCACCTCTATGTTTATAGCAGCACAATTTATAATAGCTAAGAGCTGGAAACATCCCAAGTGCCCATCAGTAGATGAATGGATAAAAACGTGTGGTACCTTTATACCATGAAATACTATGCAGCAGTAAAAAAGAACCTCTTATCCTTTGAGACAGCATGGAGGGACCTGGAGAGTATCATGCTAAGTGAAATAAGTCAGTCAGAGAAAGACAAGTATCACATGATCGCATTCATATGTGGAATCTAAGTAACAAAATAAACCAATGAATGAAGAGGATCCCAGAAACATGGAAGCATGGAAGAGAGTGTGGAATGTCAGAGGGAAGGCAGGGAAGAGTGGGTGGGTGGGTGGGAGGTAATCAACCAAAAACCTTGTATGCATATATGCATAACCTATGGACACAGACAATAGGGTGCTGAAGGCATGGGGTGGGGGGGGGGTAGGGGCTGGCTGGAGGGGGTGAATGAGGAAAATAAGGGGACATATGTAATATTTTCAACAATAAAGAATTATAAAATAAAATAAAAATAAATGAAAATGTGGCATAATCTTTGATTTGCCTGGTATTTTGTCCGTTAAGGAATCCTGCCAATATTTATTCTTGAAGCTATCTTCAGCTTTTATATTTATGTTATTTATACTCTCTAATCTAGAACACATTCTTATAGCCCAATGGTTTTCAGGCTTTTGGGGGCGTTAGAAGCACACTGGGAACTTGTCTAAAATGGAGAGTCTTGGCTTCATCCTCAGGGATTCTAATTCATGAGTGAGGTGTAGGCCTAGGAACATTTTAACAAGCTTCCAAGTGATTCTCCTGCAGGTGGTCTGAGGGGACCACACTAAAATACCTGCTTTGGGAAAAACCTTTTACTCCTCCAAACCTGTGCTCTTTTCTAACACTACCCATGGCTTTCAATTCCTGTGGAGCCCATAATTCATGATATTACCCATCAGTCTATAGAATATTAGAAAATTATTAAACCCATAACTATAAGTAGAGAGTTTCTTAACTCTAGGAAATCATATGTTACAGATATTAACTAAGGCTAACCTTTGCCTTCAGATCCATCTTTTTCTTGATTTTTACAATATGTAAGGAAGCATAATTTTACACACAATATATCTCTTTAATGATATGGTTTTATTGCACATGATCTATCATTAGGGAATTTATATCTCAAGAAGATTAGCACATAAATAAACACAAACTAAAACAATGTTTTCATACAGAAGTCCCTGGTTCTAAACCAGTCTCTAATCAACTTGCAGAAAAACCCTTGTTCAACTCACTTTGCAGCTCTGTGCTTTGGGATGTCTATTTAAATGGAGGAAGTATTTAATCCAGTATATAGTTACAAAGCACACGGAAGTCCTCAGATCAAAGACAAAATTCAAAGTAGCCCTAAGTCATTGGAATAGTTAGAATTGTGAGGTTTTCCTGCTGTAAAATATCCTTGGAAATAAATTTCTAAGTTAATAAATTACCTTTAGCCTATGGGGTAGATGTTAAAGACAGAACTAGGATTTGTTTTCATTTGATCAATTTTATAAAGAATGTAAATCCATCCACCTATTCTTTAATGGTCCCAAATACCTAACAATGGAAACATTCTTCCTTGGTCAGTTTCTGAGTCAGTGCAAGCAGTGATCAAGGGAAAAGGCACACTAGGAAGATGGTCATTGGGTAAGATAGTACTTGTCTTTACTCAAGTCACCTCCAGTCAATTTCCCTCCCCTATTGCAAATCAGCCAAAATGAAAAGACATTAGAAATGTACTCTGGTTAAACATAGTGCATTGAAGACATGAATTAATGCCACTCCATCAGGAAATTCCACCAATTGACAATGAAGGGGGAAATAAAGGGCATAAATATGTAAGTTAAAGAGAATAAAAAATGACAGGTAAGAGATTATTTGCCAAGAACCTAACTCACTTATTCAATAAATATTTATTGAGCACTTCCCATGAAAGGCAGAATTCAAAACTATATATAATTTGATATATATAATTTTTGAATTACTAGTAGAGCAATATGGTCTTGGATACCCCCAAAGTACTAGGAAAATCACCTGTTTCAGATTTGCTATTTTAATAACTATCTCTCTAAATCTAACATGTCCTTTTTCATGTTTTAACATTTCTGACATCAGCCTGTATCTTTAACATAGCCTGATTTTTATTTGTTTGAAAATTGTTGGCCCTGGCCAGGCAGTGCAGTTGGTTAGGGCATCATCCTGATACACTAAGATTGAGTGTTTGATCTCCAGTCAGGGAACATACAAGAAGCAACCAATGAATGCATAAATAAGTGGAACAACAAATTAATCGCTCTCTTTCAAATCAATAAGTAAAATTTAAAAACTTGTTATTAAATCCATTGAGCCTTATAATTGATGATACCATAAAATAAAGAGCTTAGAACTTATAAACATAAATTTCAGAAAGTACTCCTAGCTTTTTATTAGTAATGAAACCAACAAATGTTCAGCCCTCCACTTTTCCCAGTCACATCAGAGCCACATGCTTAATTATGGGTCATGGGTCAGTGTGCATCTAAACCAACTCAGGTGGGAAGCCCATGTTTTCTCCAGTGTCTAAACCAATGCCCCACATGTGATAGGTGCTCAAAAAATATTTGGAAAACCCATGAAAGAATGTGAGTTAACAACCCTACATGGTCTCATCTCCACCCATCCATGTGACTGACTATGGTCAACCACTTCGTCTCTCTTGGTCTATGTTTGCTCAGCTATAAAATGAATTTGGATAACCTCAGCTATAGACACCTTTCAGCTCCAACCATCTCTGAGTAGTGAAGTCATTAAGACATGGCAAATGGGAAATTATGGTGATGTTAGAGGATTGCTCATGAAGGTAATGCATCCGATAGTTGTTATGGGATGAATTATGCCCCCACCCCAAACTCATGTGTTGAAGTCCTAACCTCTAGTACCTTAGAATGTGATTGTATTTGGAAATAGGGCCTTTAAAGGGTAATAAAGTTAAAATGAGGCCACATAGGTGGGCCCTAATTCAACATGACTGATGTCTTATAAGAGTTTAGGAGATAGACCCACACAGAGAGACAATGTGAAGATGCAAGAAGACAGTCATCTATAAGTCAAGGAGAAAGGTCTTGGAAGAAACCCACCCTTCCAACACCTGGATCTCAGACTTCCAGCCTTCAGAACAGTGAGAAAATAAATTTCTGTTGTTTAAGCCACTCAGTCTGTGGTACTTTGTTATGGTAGTCCTAGCAAACTAATACAACAACATTTGCTCAATACCAATTGTATAAGAAGGGAAAAGGAGTTTCCACACTTCAGGGCTCCTTCCATCTCTGTCCCCAAGTCTCATAATTGCTGCTTAAATGGGAGTCCCTCTAGTTCAAAGAACTCAACAATACTCGATTGTATCACTTGAAAGCTACTCAACATATGGAAGCTCTCTGTGTCTTACAGCTACTTTGAATAACTTTACCTAACTCAACTAGCCAGCTCTTTCATCATGCAAAAGTCTTAGGCAACTTATTCGTATTCTCTAGCACTCTTGTGGAAAATCCATACCATAGAGTTGGGCTTGGAAAATGACGGACTTTGGCCAAATCTGGCCCACTGCCTCTATAGTAAATACAGTTTTATTGGAACACAGCCTCGCCCTTTCACTTACGCATTGTCTATGGCTGGTTTCCCACTATGATAGCAGAACTGAGCAGTTGCGAGAAAGACACATGGCCTGTAAAGTCTAAAATATATATTACCAGGCCTTTTGCAGAAACAGTTTGCGACCCTCGTCCTGGAGGAAGAGTAACCAAAAATCACAATAACAGTTCTATTATTAGTGTTGAAGATCATGGATTCTGCTTCAGTTACACAAACTAATGGAGCTTATTGATTTCTTCATATCCTCAGCCCTTCTGTTAGTTACATGCCATGACTGTTTTGTTTGGGAGTTGAGAACATCTATTAGGTTAAATCATATATAATTGCCAACATTTGACAAATTTTTATCTACAACAATGGCAACTTTATGTGACTCAACCTAATATTTTGGCCTCCTTCAGTGTGCTCAGTATATATATATATATATATATATATATATATATATACACACACACACTAGTGGCCCAGTGCAGAGATTCATGCACATTGAAAGGAAATTAATTAGAAGAAAGATTTGTGCGGTAATTACGTTATTACAAAAAATCACATGTCAAAATAGTATATATAATATAGTATTATAAAATTAAAATACAAAATATTTTAATACTGCTATTCGCCCTTTATAATAGAAGTGTCAGAGATGAAAGAAAATTAGTAAAGTGTATATGAAAATAATATATAAATTGATTAATAAATAAACAACATGATATAACAACAGACATGATATAAAAACAATAAAACCATGATATAAAAACAACAAAAACAAGATTGATAAAAACAATGACTGATAAATTGATTAAACTTATTCTAATATCTCCCTGTACACCACATTAAGAGTAAAAACACTTTCAGAGTGCTTGACTAATTTCCCTTGTGATGAAGTATTTACAGCTTTAACTTTAAAGTCACATGCTCTTCAAACTTGAGTCAACGTTTATTTTTAAATTGCCAGTGCACATCATATGTACTGGCCAGTCAGTCACTTAGGCCTTTTATATATAGATTTTTATTTTTATTGATTTCAGAGAGGAAGGGAGAGGGAGAGAAAGATGGAAACATCAATGATGAGAGAAAATCATTGACTGGCTGCCTCCTTCAAGCTTCCCACTTGGGATCGAGCCCTCAACCTGGGCATGTACCCTGACCAAGAATTGAACCATGACCTCCTGGTTCATAGGTCAATGCTCAACCACTGAGTCACACTGACCAGGCCAGTGTGCTCAGTTTCAATCCCACTTCCCGTTTGTAGTCTTCCTACTATCTCAGGGGTTCTCAACCTTGGATACATATTAGGGGGCAACATACAAGGTGATGCTTATGTTGTTGGTTCAAGATCCACACTTTGAGAAACACTGTACTATTGCCATCTTCCATGGGCACAATGCCTAGCTCATAATGTCTTTCATGAATGTTTATTGAACATATAAATGGGAGAATTGGGACAGAAGGTAAAGCTGGTGATCTCTCTATGTTAGACACACAGCTTTTGTCTTCATGGAGAATATTCACTAGGGGGAAATACAAAACTTCAAGGGTAAATATCAATACTGTAAAAGGGAAACAAGGAATACTCGGCAGCACATAGAAATCCCCTAGGCGGCCTAATGGTTCCCAGTCCTCTGAAAAACCCCTTTTAAATTTCATGTTGTTAAGTCCTATCATCAGTAGATCATCTGGAATTCAAAAACAGAACACTCCCTTGGGAAAAAAGATAAATAGATAGAGATGAGAGAGGGAGGGATGGGGAGAGAGAGAGAGAGAGAGAGAATGAATTCTGATTAAAGAAAAAAAGAAGAGCAAAAAGTATTTGACCAGTAGTCAGATTATTTAGGTTCCTACTTTGGTCTTATTACCACTGTATTAGTCAGCTCGGGTTGCCATAACAAAATACTACAGACTGATGGCTTAACGGAAATTTATTTTCACACACTCTGGAGGCTGAAAGTCTGGGTTCAGAGAGCCAGCATGTCAGGTTCTGGTGAAGTTTCTCTTCCTAACTTGTAGATGGCTACTTTCTCGCTGTGTTGTCACGTGATATTTCTGTGTTGTGTGCACATGGAGGGAGCAAGAGATCTGTCTTTGTTTTCCTCTTCTTATAAATTCACCAATCCTATCTGATTAGGACCTCACCCTTATGACCTTACTTAACCTTAATTACCTCCTAAAAAATGTCTTATCTCCAAATAAGGTCACATTGGGGGGTTAGAGCTCCAACAAATGAATTTTAAGGGTATACAATTCAGTCCATAACAACCACTGATTATAAACATAGCCTATTAATCAACTATAAAACTATATTACCTCTAATATATCTAGGACCCTAATACTTCCTAGGAGGAAAGACATGGCGTGTGAAAGATTACATAGCTCACCCCTCTGTTCCTCTCACACACATACAGAGAGCACCTTAGAATAAGAGGAGGTCTCCATTTTTAGTCCTTTGAACTGCTTAAGATTAAAAGACCAAAGACACAATCAGACTTACTAGTAAGTCTTGTGGAGAGATGAGGGTTGTCTGGGATATCGTGGCAATTGTGAGGGACCAATTGCCTCAAGTAGCCGTGCATTCCCACAGCTCAGTTGCTGTTCCTCCTGTCCACTGTGGTTCTCCAGCCCTTCCCACCACCAGTGCCCCTTCCAAACCCCCGTTCATCTCTCTCTCAATGGTCACAGCCTCATACTATCTCCATAACCAATTAGGATGATAGGATTGTTTTCATCCCAAGCTTAGGTTTTTAATTCTTTTCTACAAACTATTATCTGACATTCTCATTTTTCAAGCCAAGGACCAAGTAATCTTGTCCATAGGGAATCCAAAAATAATGTACAGACTTAGGTGAAGTAGAATTTTTCCTTACTCTTCATGCAGTTGCTTAAATGCCTCCAAAATTTCCTCTTTCCATTCCTCTGAGCGCTCCCCTTGAGTGCTCTCTAGGTAGGTGGTATCATTCTGTTAACATCTGCTTACCCTCAAATAGAGTGGCTGTGGTTTGCAGGGGGAAGAGAGGTCACTGGGCTTCACTTACTGGAGAAACTCCCAGCAGCCAGAGTCAAGCAGCCACAGGACTTCCCCCACCTGATACACAAAAGCTGTTAGCAAACATTGGAATGTGTGGGGCTCCCAAACCGTTAGCTTTCAAATCCTTTGGTTCAATATTTGTATTAAGAGAGTAGAATAAGGCATGACGTAGCATGTTCTGGGTACAGAAAATCAGTGATCGGGATACCTGGTAGGCATTATGGCTTGAAACTAGTAGAGAGCATTTCCAAGGACCCTTTTCCAGAAACCTCCTCCACGCTCACCCTCCCATGGCACATATTGACCACTCTTCCCTCTAACATCTAGCTGTATCACTCTTCTGGAGTTGCTCTGCCTCTTCTTTCCATCACTATAAGTGTTTTTCAGTTTTCTGTGCTCAGTGGCTTTACCCTTCATCTATCTGGGCACCGGGCCCCTTTGGCAGAGTCACAAGATGGTCTCCTGCCTTCTACATCCCACGAGTCCATGATTCCTTCCATGTCTTATTTTTATTTATATCACAATTGAGAGGGAAGCCCCAGGAGAGAAAGAAAAAAAAAGAAAGAGAGAGAGAGAGAAAGGCCCAAAATATGACTCAGAATTGGAGCTGCAGTAAAGGAACGTTCTCTGGGCCAGTGGGCAAGAGTTGCATTCTTGCCAACCTTTCCTATCAGCAGGCAGGCAGTGCCTCCATTCAGACTATGTAAGTCATTTTGAAACTGACTACAGTTGGTGCTTTACTTGGCATCCTGACTTTCAGATCTTCAGCGGTTTTGTCTGCAGACCCTGGTGCCAAGGTGAAGAGACAAAACTTTGCTCACAAACCAATATTCTTGACAGTGTTTTCTCCTGGGCAACTGAACTGTCTAACTAAAACGTGAATACAGAAGAATTGGTAGATGAAGAGGAATAGGTAGATGGATAGATGATATGATAAATCGAGTAATGAAAATTAATGATAGAATCTAGCAGTGAGTATATATGTGTTTGCTTTAAAAATTCTTTCAACTTTTCTGGATGTTTAAAATAGTCACAAAATGTTGGGGGGAAAGGTGAACATGATGTCAGCAGTGAGGTTAGCGGTAGATTATAAACACTTGAAAGCGGAGTGTGCAAATAAGACTGTAGAGGTTCAGTGTGTGTGTGTGTGTGTGTGTGTGTGTGTGTGTGTGTAATTAAATGACATTGTTATAATTAATATCTTCCTACTCAATATTTTCTAAATTAAAGACATTAAAGTTATGCAAAAGGAGAAGTGATTAGCATTTTGAAGACCTTAAAGTGAAACATACTATCAGATTCCAAACCACTGATCATTTTTTAACACATGGAGGAAGCATAGGTTTTGGTATCAGATGGGAAAGGGAACATGCTGTGCCTCTTCTGTGAGGCCAGATTCTCTCTGAGCCTTGGGTTTCTCGTGTGTAAAATGGAGGGAAAAAACAATGGGGGGACAGGAAGTTAGTTAAGGTTATAAGGCTTAAATGTTCTATGAAGAATAAAGTGCCTTATAAATATTACTTATAAAAAGAATGAAACAATCTTTTTTTTTGTTATCCAGATGTTTCAGACAGACTCCCTCCCCAGCTGCCACCCACCCCCAAATTTGGCCAATGCTATGTGAATAGCACCACTGGAGCCTTTGAAAGGTTGGAGGTCCAGGAAACCCTCAATTAAATCCCTTCTTTTCTTCTGAAGCCCCTGAAACTCATCATACATTTAATGGTTACACAAAATTTGTGTGTACCTATCACAGAAAGATAATTTGCACATTATTGAAATAAATGAAATGTGTCATGCTGGCAAAGTTCCTGTGAGAAGTCTTTGTCCAAGATCATTATTTAATGTTGCTACTAAAGAAAAGAGTGAGACTTGGTATTTTAGCCTGTCCCAGAAGAGAAATGGAACTATGATAGTATAAGACAACCCCAAATTTAGTATCTTAAAATGACAGCTGGGAATTATTTCTTGTGAACCTGCACTTCTGCTGCTCTCAGCTGCATTTCCTTAAGCACCCGAAATCCTGGCTTTGTGCAGGGTGCTGGGCTTTCTCACCTGGTGGCTCCTCAGAGCTCCAGAAGAACAGGCAGATAAGCACAGCCTCTGGAGACCAAGGCTCAGTCACCTCTTTTTTTAAAGGATATCTTTTATTATTGACTTTAGAGAGAGGGGGAGGGAGAGGGAGAGAGAAACATCCATCAGTTGCCTCCTGTATTGGCCCCCACTGGGGATGGAACCTGCAACCTGGGCATGTGTCCCAACTGGGTATTGAACCCATGACCTTTAAGTGCACAGGACAATGCTCCAACCAACTGAGCCACAGTAGCCAGGACACTCAGTCACCTTTTTTGCATTAATTGGTCAAAGCAAGCCACAAGGTCAGCCAAGAGTCAAGGGGAGGGAAAATAGGCTTCACCGTTTAATGGGAAGAGCAACAAAGTCACAATGCAAAGGGAGCCAAATAATTGTAGCCATGTTTGCAAACATTCTATCAAAGCAATCACCACATCACTCATTTTTACCCCAGAAGATGCTACTAAAAATGGTCCCCACATCTTCCTCTTTAAAGCAGACATGCAGCTGTGGACCAAATCCTGTTTTAGGATTGTCCATCAAAGGTGAGAGGCCTGAAACAAAGATATTTTGTGAACTATGGAAAGCCAATGTGATAAACCTGAATATCCTTTATAATAAAAGGCTAATATGCAAATTGTCCCCTCGACTGGGAGTTTGACCAGGGGGCTGGGCCAGCCAGCCATCTGCCCACAGCCCCTCCCCTGAAGCCAGCTGGGCCCCACCCTTGCATGAATTCATGCACTGGACCTCTCTAGTTTTATAATACTTGGGACAGAGAATAATATAGCAACAGATAATCTATTGGCTAGCCTCTAAGTTTCTTAATTCCATGAAATTAATGTCTTGAGTTCATGGTTTATCTTTAAATAACCACAATTAGATCTAACTCTGCATTATACATGAAAGAACCTTTTCCAACTTTCCAGCACCCCGACATGCATGTGATAGTGGTAGTTCTGGCAGAATCTTGATAAACGGCTTCTCTTTAGTTGAGACTGTGAGAGACCTGGGAGGCCTGGGCTCCACAGGCCTCACCTCCTGAGCTGCGCTGCCCATGCAGTCTCTGGATTCCTTGGCTGGAAATAATCTTTCTCCCCTCTGACTTCCCAAAGCATTTTCTTCTTCTCTCTCTTTTGACACTTATAAATTTCTCCATTATCTTTACATATGTAGCTCATCTTCCTCACGAGATTTTCATGTCAGATCTTTTTGCATTTATCTTTGTATCTCCCATAGCACTTTGTAAAGTGCCTCTTAGATATTGGAGCATAGCAGGCTACTATTTATCTGCACTGGACACTCATGGCTAGCATCCATTCTGATTGCTCAGTAGCCATGCTGTACCATTGGCAAATGAATATGTGTGTGGACACACACACACACACACACACACACACACACACACACATTTGATTAATTTATAAAGAATCAGTGGACATCATCAAATCCATCATTATGGGGTCCATATACTACAAAGTACTCTCCTATTAAAACATAACTAGATCTTCTGTAAATTTTAACAAGCATGCTTTTAAATAATTTTTAGTCTAACAAGAAAGTAGGAGGAATCTCTGAGTCCCCAACCCTCCAACTCAAAGAAGACAAGATGATGAAGCATAGCAGACAAAACCTAAATGGTAAGCAGCAAGTCACTCCAGAAGCTGAAGTTGCCCCAGGAGGAAATACTCACACCAGCCTTGGAATATGGGGGCTTCCAAGTTAATCCAAGACCCTCAGAGGGGACTGAAGTGCTTCTAAGTTGGACTCTGTGGTAGGCAGAATTCTAAAGATGCTCCTTCCCCCAAGATTTCTGCACCCTGGTTACTCAGTCAAACGCTAGTCCTAGTGCTGCTAGGGAAGGATTTTGCAGCTATAGGTCCTAAGTCAGTGGACCATAATAGAGATTCTATTGGTGGGCTTGACCCAGACAGGTAAGTCTTTTGAAGCACAGAATTTTCTCCAGAAAGTAGCAGAAGTAGAAGTCAGAGAGATTTGAAATGTGAAGGGGACTCACATTGTTGGCATTGAAGATGTACAAGGGCCTCATACAAGGACCATAAAGAATCCTCCAGAACAGTGATTCTCAACCTTCCTAATGCCGCGACCCTTTAATACAGTTCCTCATGTTGTGGTGACCCCCAACCATAAAATTATTTTAGTTGCTACTTCATAACTGTAATTTTGCTACTGTTATGAATCATAATGTAAATATCTGATATCCAGGATGTATTTTTATTGTTACAAATTGAACATAATTAAAGCATAGTGATTAATCACAAAACAATATGTAATTATATATATGTTTTCCGATGGTCTTAGGCGACCCCTGTGAAAGGGTCGTTCGACCCCCAAAAGGGTTGCAACCCACAGGTTGAGAACCACTGCTCTAGAAGCTGAGTTGTCTCCACCTGACAGCCAGCAAGAAAATGAGGACCTTAATTCTAACCAATCACAAGGAACTGAATTCTGCCAACCGCCTGGATGAGCTTGGAGAGCCTGCAGGTAAAGGCTCAGGCGGCCAACACCTTGACTTCAGCCCATGAGGCCCTGAGCAGAGAACCCAGCCAGGCCCTGCTGGACTGCGCGCTAATAAATGGGTGTTGTTTGAAGCTGCCACATTTGTGGTCATTGGTTATGCAGTGGCGTATGACTATGGAGTTAAAAGGTGTGAAGTTTAAGGAAGAGAGAGAATATGAGCAGCCTGTTCTTGAGAACTGCTTGTAAGGAAAACTGTCATCAGGCAAAACCGAGTTCCCGTTGAGGCCCAGAGACGGAGGCAGCATACAAGTTTAATGTGTCAAAATGAGAAGCTGATGTGATTAACAGAAAGATGCTGCAAATTCCATGATCAAATACAGGGTCTTGCTTTCTTTTCTTTTTCTTTTGTAAAATCATGGGGTATAGAAACATACGTTTATATTTTATAAAGATCACTTTTCATAAAGCAGGAGATGACACAGTCTGGGGGAGGTAAAGCTTCCCAGGTCCCAGAAAGTTCCCCAAAGGAACACATAGCTCCATCCGTGGGCTGGACTGCCATCCTAGAGTGGGGACTGGGCCAGGCATGAAGACCTTATTGTCCCCTCCTGGCTCCAGCTCCTACCTGACACTGTGAGAACCCTGCCTTCCTGCCTGCTTACCAGGGGGCGGGGAACTAGTGCAACACAATCCCAGAACATTCTCAAATGCTTGCTGTGAGATGGAGGGACGTGAAGGCGAATGTCCCAAGAGCACCCCTCAGCAGGCCCGGCAGCAGGCCAGCCTGAGGTCTCACAAGAGGCCCTTCATTAGAGGGGAGCGCCTGAGGGCTCAGAGCAAACAGTCTGAGGCACATCTAAGCGCGGGCCTAGGCCTAAAAGAGGAAATGTGGGTCCTGTACCTGGTGCTGCCACGCCGGGCCTGGTGATGTTAGGCCACTTAATCCTTGTGATACAATATGCTGTGTGTGAGGTGGGGACAGGGCTGCTGTGGGTGCAGGGCAGGGAGAAGACAACAGCTCTTTCAACTCTCCTGAGAGAAATGTATTGTGTTTTTTTTCATTTAGACACATGAGAGAATTGACAAAAATACATTAAAACAGGTAGGTGAATTGTGCAGCATAAATCATGATTCTATGGATCTTGTACCAGTGTAAACTTTCTTTTTCCTAATCAAAGATATACTGCCATCACTTAGATACGGCTCCATGTAAGATGACAGCTCAATGATAGCATCTCTCCCTGTCCTGCCCACTTGTTCTCAGAACTTTCAGTTCGCGTGGACACGTACGCATCCTTGAATAGGAACTCTCTTTGGCAACATACTTTTTTTTTTTACTTCCTTATTCATTGACTTGATCAGTTATGATTTCTAAATTGGTCACTGTGTTTATTTGGGGAAATATCCAAAACAAAAGTCCTAGTTACTATTTTTTCTCAAAAATGTTTAAGAGATTACCCAGGAAAGCAAGTAAAAGCCAAACTGTGAGTGTGCCAAACTGTGAGTGTTCCATCCTCATAAAATCAGTCGTGCCCATGTAATTCTAACATAGGTGGGGCTAACAATAAAGAATTCAAGAATGTGACCTTCAGAAATGATACGCAAAGTTTTGAGTAACTGTGCTGTTTTCTTTCCATACAGAGGGTCTTTAGCATTTGAGAGCTCTGCAGTCTCCATGACATTAGTTGGGATTTTCTTGGATGTGAATGACAGGAACCCAGTCTAACTGCCTGAATCACACCTTCTGTGTCAATCACACCTGGGAGGGCTCCTGAGATGCCTCCAGGGCAGCTGGAAGCAGGGCTTTCTCTGCTGCTTTCTGTGGGTGACTTTCATTCTCTCCAACCACCAGCCGCTGCCGGTGCCCCCTGACAAGCTTTCTACCTCCCAGCTCCAGGCACGAAAATCTCAGGCAGAGACACTGACCCAGCCGGAGTCCATGCTGGCTCGGGTCAGGTTCCCTAGGAGCAGCCCTGGGAAGAGGCTGTGTGTTCGTCTTTCATAATGAAAGTGCTCTCAGGAGAAAGGGAACGGGAGAGCGGGACAGGAAAGGGGAAAGGAACCAAACCAGGGTGCTAGTTAAGGTCAAGTTTCCGGCTTCAGTCTAATCCTGCAGGGAGCTCTGGAGTGCAAATGGCTCTGTTTGTTCACACACAAGGCAAGTTTGCGGCACTTTCAAACTCCTGCACCAGCTAGTCCTTGGCTGTAGGCCACCGCAAAAGCACAGGTTCCTCATGCTCTGATACTCGCACTTGCTGGCAGGTGCTGTGGACAGCAAAGCCTCTCCAGTAGCACAAGACAGGCCTCCAAAGAGAGTCACAGACATGAGCTCTTGGATGCAAAGCACATCGAAGCTCAGACACTGGCACTCAAAATAGATACCCGAGGGACCCATGCAAAGAACAAGAATGGCTGTTACACGTGCTTTTTGAGGATCAGATGGATCTGGAATCCTCTTCTTGGCTATAATCTATGTTGTCCTCTTAAATTCATCTCTGCTTCAGCCTGTTCATGAGCAAAAACTCATGGAACCCATTTTGGCTCAGGACATTCGATGCTAAACTATTCTAGTCACCTTATCTCGAGTAGTACAAGAAAGAATTTCTCAGGTTTAAAGAAATACCATCAAATCCCATCATGATATTTTAAAATCTGATACCATGATTTTAAATTTCATTTCCTCTTCTTGGCTATAATCTATGTTGTCCTCTTAAATTCATCTCTGCTTCAGCCTGTTCATGAGCAAAAACTCATGGAACCCATTTTGGCTCAGGACATTCGATGCTAAACTATTCTAGTCACCTTATCTCGAGTAGTACAAGAAAGAATTTCTCAGGTTACATGCCCTTGACCGGAATCGAACCTGGGACCCTTCAGTCCGCAAGCCGACGCTCTATCCACTGAGCCAAACCGGTTTCGGCCATGTTGGTATTATTCTAGAAAATAAAAGACTAAGAAGGGGAGTTGGCACTACCCTCTATTAGCAACAATAAGTACATGTGTACAGCTGGGATAGGACAGTTTCAACAGTAATAAGAATTTAATACATTAAAGGAAGATCTCATAAAATTACCAAGAAGGCAAGTAATAGTGGATAGTGATTAGTAATTGGAGCAGAAAATCCATTGATACCTGTATCACCCATTATATAATACAGTAAAAAACCAAATATTTTAATTTATAGAAAAAGAGTTGAATATTTATCAAATAATAAATGCTGAATTGCTTTATTAACCTTTTAAGAGAAAGACTAAATCACAAACTATCAGTTAATAGATTTAGCTAAAGAGAATGAAAGACTTCATATTTCAAAAAAAAAAATCTTCTTTAACCAAAGTAAGAAAGCATACAAAAGGTGGTAAAAAGATGTATACAGCAAATATGATAAATACAGCACATTCTTTTATACAAATTGGTAAGATAAACAAACAAAATCTATTAGAGATGAATGATTTGAACAAGAAGACATAATTAGCTAACAGAAAGACTTAAAATTATGAACCTCCCTCAAAATAAAAAATACACATAAAAATAATGTCATAGCATAGTAAAAGCTAGAAAAGTTCCAGGATAACGGAATAGGGAAACGGAGACAGATAGCTAAACAGCAGTTTGCGTCCACCTAGTAAATCCTACTTTCCCTAAACCAAGGACACTTAAGAGTAGTTTGCACTTCTCCCCAATCAGAGGGAAAATAGCTAAAATCACCCTACTCTGGGAGACAGCAGAAATCCAATTAGTGCCATTTGCCAACCGCACCCAAGGACAGACAAGTTAAGAGAATAAATCTCATTTTGGTACAGCAGCATAAAAGCTGATAAATATTCTATTGATCTGCTCCTCCCTAATGACCTCCCCTAAATTCCCAGCCTTTAAAAGTCCTGAAAATTAAGGTCCCAGGGCACTCTCCCTCCAGGGAGCACGCCTATGCCATTCCCTTACCCCCTGTCCTCCCCCCACAGTCACATGTCTCCTGACCTCTAAGGGACCCCATGAGACTTGCAACCAGGGGAGCAATGGGCAGTGGCAGCTCGTCCCAGGCTAACCCCCTGAACCTGTCTCCAAGGACCCCTGTGCTCTGACTTCCTAGTCTAGGCTCTCCTGTTGCTGGTATGCCCTTCCTTGATTCACTCTCCTAAGTATATATTTTTGCTGCGGTCAATAAATTCCTTCTTGCTTTTCTATGCTTTGTCTCTTGATTGAAATCTTTCCCTCAAAAAGATAAGAACTGAAGTCTCATAGTTTCCCCTGTACAATAACAATGAGTTTTTCTCAATTCAAACATACCTCAAGCTGTTAAGAGTAGCACGTGGAATTTGATCCACTCATCTACAATAGTTGACAGTGTGAATTACTATAAATATTTTGGAATAACAAGTTAGCACTACATGTACAGAATAACCAACATTATCACATGTCTTGACACAATGATCCCATTTCCGGAAGCTTGGTGTAAAAAAGCCAAAATAAATAAGAAGCAGTAGAATTTATGACAGGAAGACAGAAAGGAGGGTAGGAAGGTAAGAAGTTGGAAGTAGGAAAGGAAGAAAACAATAGGATATTAATTAAATTATGGTACAATGCAGCCATTTGAAATAATATGTAAAATACAAAAAGCAAGTAAAGCAGGGTATTTCCTTTGCACATATGAAATTAGCTACCATGCAAACATTGGGCATGAATATCACTAGCATAAGAAGGGAATTTTCAAAGGTGAAAGTAGTTGGGATTTACTCTCTCTGTCTTCCAAATGCTCTTTACTGTTACTGTATATCCCTAACAATAGCAATAAAGCACAAGCAATGCTGAGGAGAAAACCCACACAGTCACCAACTCTTCTAGGCCAGCAGGCAGCCCTATTCTTCTTTGTTCATAGTGACGTGAGAACAGCTTTTAATTGACCCTGGAAGATTCTGGAATAGGGGTAAAAAGAAAAATATGTAGAAACAAAATCCCACTTTAATTTACTTATTTCTTTAAGCCAGGAGAGGCCTAAGAGCATCCACTTTCTATATATACATGAGAGAAGATTATGCAGGTAAATGATTATTCGTATTTCCACAAAAACTTCAAAAAAAAGAGCACTTGATAATATCTCCCAGATAGGGACTGAGTTTTGAGTCACTTATGGACATTCTGTTGTACTAATCATCACCATCAATAAACAATTAGTCCCTCTGTTGCACATGCTGCTACACTGGCTTTTATCTGATGGCAGATCAATCCGCCCTAATAACAGAAGATGCTTTTTCTAAGAAAGTGGGAAAACCTGGCCTCTGGACAGGTGTTCTCCCATGTCATCCATCGTACATTTGTCTGAGCACTCTGGTTCCCGAGTTTGGTCGGAGAGGAGGGAGCAGAGAGATTGCCTGCCCTGCTGGTATCAGGGAACGGGCTTTCCTTTCTAATGATTAATAACAACATGGTGGAATTTTTCTATTCTTCGACTGTCATTTCTAAGCTTTCCATTGCTGTCAGCCTGCAGCAAAAAAAAAAAAAAAAAAGCCCACTATCAACCCCAGAAACCACGGCTCTGGCTCGAGATCAGTGGGCCGCAGTGTTTCTGAACTGACAACTTTAGGTGGAAGGGATGTCAGCGTTAGAGCCATACCTGCTTTTTTGCCTCCTCAACTGTGAAAAGCTACAAGTGCCTGTTTCCTTTTAACACCTAAGCCCCAAACTACAGCATAAGAAAAAGATCCCCACTTCCTGCCTCCCACTCCCATAATGGCAAAACTGTCTTTTTGACATGTTATTAAAATCTTTAAAGTTGAGATGTGGGGTGTGTTTTGGATTTTTTTTTCCGCTCACATTGATGGTTTTAGAATATCTTGAAAAGCAGGGTACAATTTAGCTTTCTGAGGACGGCATTCAGTCACATAGCTCTGTCCCTGGTTTCCCAGAATGCCACTGGGCCCTGAGGTGGAAATTCCAGAAAGGAGCTCTGCAGAAAGAGTTGATTATTAGTTAGCAATAAGGATTTTATATAAATAACTGTAGGCCTTAAAAATACTTCTAGTACAGTCTGACAGACAGATTATTTGCTCATCTATGTTAATATGATTTGGGCCTTGGTAAAGAATTCACTCCCTTATAGAAACTGATAATAACTGGACAGTGACTGGAACAGGGCAAGAGTCCTGTCCCAATACAGGCTGTTGCCAGGACTATTTAAAAATCCACATACATATTCAGTTAAAAAGATGAAAAATTGTGTTTTATATGTGGAATATTGGGTGCAATGTCTTTTTAAAAAAATTATTTTTAGAGAGAGAGGAAAGGAGAGGGACTGAGAGAGAGAAACATCGATTGGTGAGAGCATAACACCAATCTGCTGCCTCCTGCACACCCCTGACTCCACTGGGAATCAAGCCCATAACCTGGGCATGTGCCCTGACTGGGGAATCTGACGGGCAACCTTTTGGTGCACGGGTGACACCCAACTGAGCCGCACTGGTCAGGGCTGGATGCAATTTCTTACCTGCTTCATTGAGGCAACCTATTTTTATAAAAGTGTTTTTTTTCAGTTGATTTATTTTCCTTATTGTTTATGCAAATATTTCATAACATAGCAGACACTTGTAGGCAACAAGAAAAATTTCCAAATGGTATTGTGACACTAAAGAGAATTAAAAGTGGTTTTAAGAAATCTTTAGGTCCACATAAATATGACTGCAACTTTAGACAAGAGCAGTTTAGTTGGCAGGGAGTGGCTGCAGAATGTGCCCCTGACAGGACATATTGGCAGCCTTTACGGATGACTTTTTCAACGAGGCTGATGAGTACCTGCCTTCACTTGGGACCTTGAGAGCTGATACTCCACCTTTACAGTCTCCGAATTCTTGCTCCTGGAGCCTCGCAGGCCAAGCTCTCCATGAAGAGTATCAGAGAAGAGGCCCCAAGAGACAGGAGTTCCCAGGATCTGCCTCACTTTAGGGCCTGTTTCATGATGGATTTCTTTCCCATCTTGTTTATGTTTTTTCCTGACGTAGCCAGGTCTCAGTTTTCTCTTCTGTAAAATGATGACAATAACTCCTATTTCATGGGATGGCTTTGAGGAATAAAGATGCTCAAATGAGTAGAGTACCAGGCACAGTTTATTGCCAATGGTAAGGACTAAACAAATGACAGCTAAAAAAGAATGAAAAAACTTAAAATATCATAATCTGGTTGTGATTAACCACTTTAGTTAGGAAATCTGATTTATATTTCCCACATGTGATAGGTACATATCCTTTTACAAATCTGGAATATAGATGCCATAGGTTCCAATACATACATTTATTCATATGTTATATACCTAAACCTAGGATCCCTTGGATTAATATGGAAGATTATGAAAAACTATATTGTATTACCAGGGTCCATAACTCCTTTTCTTTCTTTTCTTTTTTTTTTTAATGGAACTGCAGAATCCAGGAAAGGCTTAAAAATACACAGAACTCTATTCACTGATGCCCATGTATTTTCCTATTTGTTTTTATTCTATCCTACAGTCATACAGCTTTTGCATGAATAAACGAACAAGTGGGAGTCCTCCCTTATAATCTCCATCATCCAGGCCTGGTCTCAGCTTGGAGATATGAGAGTTCTTTTCCACTAAGTTTGACCTCTTTCCTACCCTTCCTGCTGCTGCTAACCAAAGCTCATTCTCAGACTCTCACTGATAATTTATAAACTTTAATCCCTTCTCGGATTTTAAATACCTCATTCTTTGAGGATCATTTTGATATCAAGGCTGAGTTAGATTTTAAGTAAATGAATTCTGTAGTTAGTCATCCTGTGTTTTAAACTCCTTTAGATATTTTATTTTCTCCAGAAAAGTATTATTTGGTTCACCGTCATTACATTTAAATTATCAATAGTTAATACTTAGGAAAGAGTGCACCATATAGAATGTTGAGAAATATTATTTATTCAGAATATATATAATCATTAAACTTGTATTCATACTTCCTTGAGGTAGTTCTAGAAAGTAAACAGAGGTTAGTTAAGTTCATGTTCCCTCACCATCTATGTGGGACCCACTTGTAGGCAGAGTTCTATTTCAGTGACTGTGGGAAATCACCAAAAATGTGGGGAAAATGATCCCTGTACACAAAGTGACTCATGTACTAGTAAATGAAGAAGGGTGGGGACTTTCAGGAGATCTTGCTGTTCGGGTTCCCTGTTTCTAGGTATGTCTATAGTTGTGTCACTAAGTAAGCGATGTAGCTCAGTTTTCTCAAGTCTGTGGGTTGGGGAACACTAATGCTTAAGAACCACATAGGATTGCTCTGGAGTGAATGAAGCAGAGCAACCGTGTGTGTGTGTGTGTGTGTGTGTGTGTGTGTGTGTGTGTGTGTGTGTGTAAAACACTGGACCATGGTTTTATATAAATACTAGTGTTCAAGAACCATAGGATTGCTCTGGAGTGAATGAAGCAGAGCAACTGTGTGTGTGTGTGTGTGTGTGTGTGTGTGTGTGTGTGTGTACTAGTGTTCAAGAACCATAGGATTGCTCTAGAGCAGCGGTTGTCAACCTGTGGGTTGCGACCCCTTTGGCGGTCGAACGACCCTCTCACAGGGGTCGCCTAAAACCATCCTGCATATCAGATATTTACATTATGATTCATAACAGTAGAAACATTACAGTTATGAAGTAACAATGAAAATAATTTTATGGTTGGGTCACAACATGAGGAACTGTATTTAAAGGGCCAGGAGGTTGAGAACCACTGCTCTAGAGGGAATCAAGCAGAGCAGCCCTGTGTGTGGGTGTAAAACATTTGATCATGGGTCTATATAACTTCCAGATTCTTTAGCAAAAGAACTTCCTATCACCTCTCTGGCCTCTGGCATTAGAATTACCTGTGTGCAGACCTGCCTTGAATCAGAGGATAAACACCTTAGGAAATGAAAGGTCTGTTTTCATCTGTTTTCACTGTTTCACGGATAATGAAGAAATGTGTCAGCTGGCACAAAGGATTTGGTTTTCTGGTGAGCTCCTTAGTGGGCCCAGCAGGCCTATGGGGCAGGCCAGCAGCTGGTTCTTCTAGACATCAGGCCTGAGGATGTGGAGGGGGGCACTCCCAGCAAACAAGCGAAGCTTCTCCTAATGAAATGTGACAGTGTTCCTACTGGTGGGAGGCCATGGGGACAGGGCCAAGAGAGGACTGGTAGTTAGGGAAGGATTTGCATAATTACATTCACCTGAGGGGCTCCATTTACCCAACAATGAGTCTCATTGTGGTAAAGCCTGCAGCTGGCCATACTGTAGAACAATATAAGCCATGGCCTTATTCTTCCAAAACAAATGCCTGGACTCTGAAAAATGACAATTAGCATTTCAAATACTAGACAGCCACTGATAGTACAAAATGTTAGCATGGTGTGTAATACTACAAATTTGGGGGCATGTATTAATATGTAATGCATGTATTATTTCATTCAATAGCAGAAGAATTGCATAGTATTAATAATACCATATTTACATATGCACTACCTATACTGTATGCAGCCTGATTTATATATAAACATATGTACATATATTAAAGTGTTAATGTGTCCATGAACAGAGTGAGATGACCCTTGAAGTATAAGTTTTCTCTTGATGTTTGGAAAAGAATGATGTATTAAAGGCTTTTCCTGTGTGGGGCACTTTCTGTGTTAGGTTCCGGCACAGTGTCTTTTGTTCTTTGATTCCAAAAGCTTACAAGGGATTTGAGAGATGCTAATCAGAGTCAGAGAGGAGGTACTTGATGGAAGAGGCTGCAGGCTCACACACAGGCTCCATGGCTAGAGGCATGTTTACCTAAGACTCTAAATAGACGGAGTAGAGATATGAAGACAGCAAATATTGTGCCCGGCTCATTTCCTGGTATTGCCCACATTTACATTAAAAAAGGAGGTGCAGAGGGTGGAGGTTGGCTGGTTTAGAGGCTGTTCCTTGTAGTAAGCCCAGTAATCATTATATTTTGTCCCTCAAATTTAGAGCACAGGAAGCAATTCCAAGTGGAGAAAAACCACTAAATGGGCTTGCCTATTCTCAGCTTTAATTAAGTGCACTTTTAAAATACAATTTTGTAAGCACAGCAGCATCCAAATCTCATTTCGGTGTTTTACTAGAAAGTAAGGAAATATTGGAGCACTTCACCTGGGAAGGAACCAGTCTCCTCTTTTGAAACTCAAAAGAAACTGTGCCTATCAAATGCCATCGCCTGACTATCTGATAAGACAGAAGCTAGAAGCTAGCAGGAGCTGGAGGAGGTCCAGTTGGCCTTGACTTTGCCCTGCCTTCCAGAGATGGTGTCCTATCCTGATGAAACACAACCATGCTGGTTTCTATATTCCTTCAACAGGCAGTGGAAATTACACACGAAAGAGAGTCACCTTGCAGCTACAAAGAATGGTCACTGCAAAGGAGACGGAGGTAACACACAATGGTAGCACGATGACAGATGTGCACACACACAGGAAGTTTCAAGAAGACCCGTGGCTCAGGCCACCATCAGTTCTCATGACCATGCCTTGCCCTCCAATGTCTGCCCCATCAACCCACCACCACCCCATCACTAAAGTGAGCTTTCTAAAGCAAGATAACAACAACAACAAAACAAACAAAAAAAAACCCCACATTTCCTTGAAATTCTTCTGGTCCTCATAGTCCATGGCAGTGGTCACCAGGCCTGGCGGCACGTCAGAGCCCTCTGGGCATGACTCCACCCCAAACCTTCAGACAGGGGTAGACAGACACAACAAAGAAATCTGTATTTATACTTCTCAATTCTTCCAGATTTTTGGAATCAGAGGTATATAGAACGTCCTCAAATAACATCATTTTGTTCAAAGTCATTTCTTTGTAACAATGATAAGATGCCCTAGAAACTTAATTCTTGTTTGTATCAATTAGCCTGTGGCAAAATTTGGTTTCATGCGGTCATTTCGCTTGAAGTTGCAAAACCAAGGGACAATGTTAAATGAGAACTTGCTATAACTCTATGTGAAGAAACAAACTCAAGCTTCCATTATATAATTTTTCAAAGGAACTTTATTTCCCTCCTAAATTCTTCTGGGATTTCTTGAGTTAAAGGGGAGAGAGTTCTCATATTTTCCGTGTTTTTTACTCTTCTCCTTATCCAAACTTAGAACTCCTGCCTTTGACTTCTTCCTTTGATCAGTTTGGTAATCTTCCTGTCTTGTCTTCAACTCACTTGACCCCAAGTCACCACTACCAGACTGATACTAATTCGTGGATAATAAGTCTTAACTAATGAAGAGAGGAAGACTAAGAAGAGTGCAAAATAGGAAACAGAGTAATATTCAATATTAGACATCACTGCTCCTAAAATGACTTGGCCCTTCCCACCATTAGGTAAGTAACTGGGTGGATATCACTGTTCTTATGCCCTGACCTTACCTGCCCCCTGCCCCAGAGACCCTTCGTCCCATTTTCTCTTCCCTCCCCTCCCCTCCCCCAGTTCCAAGTTCCTTCCTGCTGTCCACCGAAAGTTTCTGTCCCCCCAAATTCATATGTTGAAGCTCTAACCCCTAATGTAATGAGTATATATTTAGAGGTAGGGCCTTTGGGAGGTGATTAGGGTTAGATGAGGTTATAAGGATAAAGTCCCCATGATGGGATCAGTGTCCTTATAAGAAGACGAGAGACTAGATTTCTCTCTCTGTTTCTCCTTCTCTCTTCCAGGTGGGAAAAACAGCAAGAGGCAATTGTCCACAAACCAGGAACTGAATCCACTGACACCTTGATTTTAGATGTCCCAGCCTCCAGAACTACAAGAAATAAATGTTTGTTGTTTAATAAATGTTTATAGTTTTCCCCACAATGTCAGATTTTTAAAATTGCATATATCTCCATTGCTGGAACCCTGAAAAGCTTTCCAGATGATTCTGATGGAGCCAATCCGCTGGCTGTGACTGGGAACCATGGCTGTCCTCTCTGTGGAACATCTTTCTGGGGACATCTATCCGTCTTGGAGAGTCCTGCTTACCCCAGAAGAGTCTCTCTGCTTTTTTCCTCCCTGGAGCTTCCTGTAACTTCACCCAAAGCAGCTTTTCCTTGTGTCACACATTATACTTTGTACCTATCAGTATGAAAGTATTCATCATGTGGTAATGGGATTGGGGCATGTCACTTCAGACTCCCCTACTGGTCCAAGGGCACCTTGAAGGCAAGTCTTGCTCATTATGGTGCCTGGAATCCAACATGCTTGGTGTAGAGTGCAGTGCATTGTGGATACTGAATGAAGATGCGGAATAAGTATGGGTTGGATTAGGAAATCAAGAGGTCACTGGTGACGGTGGTCACGCCAAAAGAAATACTCACTGGGGACAGGCTACCTTTGGGGCTTCAGACTGGGACCTACACCCAAGTGCTTTACTGATCAAGGGCTGGCACAATGGAATCATACCCACCATCCACTCTCCTCAGCCCAGTGGAAGAGTGCCATCTACTAGTACTTACTGATCTATCCAGAGTGTCCCATTTCTGCAGCTTGTTAGCTGGAGGCACTGCATGTTCTAGTAGAGTTCCTGCTGCTGTTAGCTCCCGCCTTCTGAGATTGGAGCCAGCTGTTGGAACCCTAGTGAGTCATTGCATTCCTGTTTCTCTGTGAAGGGGGGAAACCTACCACAAAATTGATTGAAGTACTTTAGGAGGATCATTATTGCCACATATTTGGAAAATGTTCAAAGAGCTCAAGTTATTTCTATAGGTACCTCAAACTGAACATGTGCAAAATGGAAGTCATCACCTCTTCTGGATGTCTTCTCTTGAATTTCCTTCAATGGGTACATCTAGTTGCCCAAGCTAAAAGCCTTCCTGCAGTCTACTCACAGGTTCCACTACTGGGTTCACCTCAAAAAAATAATTTCAATCCTCTCCCATCCATTCTTCAGCCACTGCCCTGCTTCAGTCCATCATCTTCTCTTGATTATATTATTTCAATAGCTTCTTGTCATCTCCTCTTATCTGGTCTTTCCTCACAAGTTCATCCTCCAGATGCCCTCCAGATAATTTTCCAAAAAAAGGATTTTGTTCTCCTGCCTAACACCCTTGAATGTCTCCCTGATACTCTCATCCCACTGGATAAGTCCAGATTCTAGCTCGGAATACAAGTCCATTCACTTCTGTGCCAACCTAGCATTCTTCCCTTTTACAATTGCTCCATACCATGCATTAGTCAGTTTCCTAAGGGTGTCATGTTCCATTAAGCTTTCTTGGTTTGTACTTGCTGTTCCTTTAATCTGTGCCTTCTCCACCGTGTCTGTCAGTTTCATCTCCAGAGGAATCTGAATCTCTCTCCAAGTTCCTGGTCATTCTCTGTATAACTGTATATTCCTATATGGTAGCACTTCATGTTCACTTGAAATCATTTGTGTAATCTCCCCCACGGGAACTTGAAAGTAATGTGTCATTCATTTTTCTCACCCTGCCATTAATCAAAGTGTCTAGCATTTATTTTGTGCAAAGTAAATGTTTGTTGAGTTGAAAGCCTATCAACAGAGACATCAAGAGCTCTACCATGCAACTACTATGAAGAATGAGTTGGATTCATCCATACTGATTATAGTCTCAGAATGATATATGCACACCTCTATCATTTTTGTAAAAGGTAGAAAAAATAACTCTACTTTTGTTTTTGCCTAGATGAATATGGCAAAATGGATGGGAAAAGTCCTAAATGTAATCCTTGGTTAACCCAGCAAAGAAGATTGTGTGCTTGTGTGTGTGTGTGGGGGGGGGGGGCAGGAGGAAAAGAGGGGGGTGATTCCTTTATAGTTATACAAGTTTGACTTATCACAAAGAGCTTATCTTGCTTTGTAAAGTCAATTAAGGAAAATAAAGTAAATGGTTGATGAATGAGTAAATAAGCTTGAGGGAAGAAGTTTTCAGAAAAGAGAGAATATTGTTACTGTTGTGCAAACCCTAAGAAAATAAGAAGAAAGTAAAAACATATAATTGGAGTATGATTAGTCACATTGTAAAGGATTCTTCTCTCCTCTGAAAGATCTCCACAGGCTCCTTTTTTTTTAAAGGCAATTCCATGAAAGCTCTTATCCATTGTTAACAGATCATTAACTGCAGTGCTTGATGGACTGGGTGGGACAGGTGGGGCCGAGAAAGGGACAGTTTTAGGAGTCGGTGCCAATTGAAGGTCAATTAGAAAGGAAGATAAGCTACATTGATATTAGAATGTAATTATCAGGGAAATTATTACATTGAAAAAATTCAAAGGTCACACAATTCTTCTGGAAAAAGGGCACCCAGTGGTTCAGGGAGAAGGGAAGGTGCCTAACTTCCTGGGGTGGGGAAGATGGACAAGGCCATAAATGTGAAAGCAATACACTCTCCTGGCAGGTACAGCATCCAAGTCTACATCTCACTAAGAAAGAAAATCCTCTTTTAGTGTCTGCAATTAGTCACTAATGAGGAGAGGTGGGTGGTAGTGGGAGAGAAGAAATTTTTTTTTTTAATAAAGGAGATAAAAAGTAAATTAGACCTGGCCATTACCATGAAATAGAAGAAACTCTAAGAAACACTGTACCATTAGAATGATGTGGGCCTATCTTATACTTTTGTCATTGAAGCAGAGAACAATGAGAGCTACTGAGTCACTTTTAGTATTTAATAAAAGAAAAAAAAGCAACTGGGCTTGCGTTAGTGACTAATCACATGCTTGTCACCAAGGGATAATTAAAATTTTTTTCTACCAAAAGAAAGAAATCAATCTATAGGTCCCACCCACATTTTTATACAATAAAAATCAACTTAAGAACAATAAGAGCAGCCTTGAGGGCGAGAGGAAGAAGGCACAGAGTGGTAATAATACATTTGACTTCTCTGAATCACATAAAACAGGGAAGGCAGACGTTTTCTGTAAAGAGCCAGATAGTAAATATTTTAGGTTTGCTGTGCCAAGAGATAAAATCTAGAATATTATGTAGGTGCTTTTATAACAAGAGAAAAAATAATTTTTCCACTACTTTTTTATTTATTCAAAACTTTTTTAATGGGTTGTTGAATTTGAATTTCATATTATCTTCATGTGCTACAAAATAGTATTCTTTTCAAAATGTTTTCAACCATTTTAAAATGTAAAAAGCATTCTTCGTTCTTGGGTCATACAAAAATAGGGTGGGCTAGAGTTTGCTGATCCCAGACATAGAACATTGCTGAGTCATGACAGGGTTCCCAATCAGTCAAGGCCCTAGAAGCTTAAGTTGAGTTTAAGCATGACTTCAGAGTCCTTCTCAACACAGCAGTGTTGCCAGTGACAACCATAAGTGGTGGGGAAGGGCAGCCGCCCTGCCATGCAGTAGCCATTTCCATACTCAAAAAATAGTTAACTCAGATATCAGCTGGGTTCTCCCTTTTCCTTTCAGATCGGGGAGCAATTGACTCAGTCCTCCATCCCCAGCTCAGGAAAGTCAACGATTTGGGTTATTCCTCAAGAAGCTTGCAAGCTTGTGTCCATGAGCAATTGCTTCTGCTGCATGAGGTCAGTTTATGGATTTGCTTCTTGTTTGCACTACCATTTCAACCAGAATCGGTAATTCAGTTATTAGTTTTTTAAATATTTTTTAAAACAAACCCACAGACTTTTAGCTGAAGATCCAGGGAAACAATGATGATTAACATGGCAGCAGAAACAGTAGCTGCTCAACACCAGCATCATAGCCAACATTTCCAGACAGCTAGCTTGTTTTGTCAGACACTTTTCATACATTATCTTATTTAATCTTTCAACAATCATTGGAAATATACTACTTTTAAAACAATTATTATTCCATGTTACAAAAAAAATGAAGCTAAAAGAGATTAAGGAATTTGTCAATCACAGAGCTAGTTAGTGGTAGAGCTGAATAGTCAGCAACCCAGATGCATGTTCCCCAGCACTTCAAGTGAACATCACACATGTTTGTCCTTGTAAGTCCTTCCCCCACCCCAGACCACCTTATGGAGTATCGTGGCTTCCAGCCATTTTCCTGGCCCCCTCTCCTCACCCATGTCTTTCTCAACTCTTCTCCCAGATTGTTCCCAGGGACTTCCAGTACCTTGATACAATTCTTTAGAATAATTAGCTCTTGTCAGCTCATATTCTCAAAATGAGCCCTAGAAAAAGTCTTTGAGAAGTGATGTCATTTTACAGGAAGAAAACCTTGATAAGCCAACTGTTGGATATGGAAAAATAAGACATGGTCAAGGTAGAAGGAATGAAGTACATTAGGAAATTAGAAAATTAAAGAATTTTCTTTCCTTTCTGAGAGAGAGGGGCAGTGAATAAACAAGAAAGGATGAAATCAGGGATTGCTGAACTGAATGGCAGAGAAGATACAGGACGTGTGTGTGTGTGTGTGTGTGTGTGTGTGTGTGTGTGTTTTAAGAATTTCCTTTGTATGTAACTGTTCAGTAGATCTTTTATGCATAAAAGGACCTTGTAAGAATATGCAGAATGTGTGAAATCAAGAAATGGAGATGGAAGGTAGAAAATGAATAAAAGCTCCTTGAGAATTTAAGGAGATTCTTTAGACTTTCCATATTGATTGTTTGACATTGGATTTCCCACAGTATGTGCTAATGTTATGCAAATATTTGGAAACAGGATGAATCAACATAGTGAAGTGTCAGCCCACAGGGAAGAGGACAATTCTATCTGAGTGGGGAGTAAAGAATGTAGAAAAACATAAATGTGTAGAAGGTGAGTTAGTGTTCATCTTAAAACCATCTTAAAAACCATACAAAGGGGGCCTATATAAGGGTAGGATGGTGGGGCTGGAAAGGATGGGATGAATGTGAGAGAGATGATAGCACTGGTTGAGGTTCAGGTGCAGGAAACAGCGACTTCTCTGGTATTTTAATGAGAAAGGGACGTAATGTAGGAAATTGAGTTCTTTCAAAATTGTTTTCAAGGGCAGAAGAACCGATTCTAGGACAACCTCTAGGAATGAGCAACAGTGTAGAGTGGCCCATGTGGAGGTTGTACCCCTGCCTCAATAAGAAAAGTGGGGAATCTAGAAGCCACCTTCAGCAATGTAGAATTCAGGAAAGGCCCACTGTACCTGTGACAGGAGCTGCAGTACCTGCAAATAGTGGCTCTATGCTGTGCCTGTTCCACCTACAAGAGTAAAACGTGCAAGCCCCAGCCCATGATTTGCAACCCTCACTCCAGCAAGTGACTGGATTCTGGAGGACTACTATGCGTGCCAATAGAAACCAGCATAGAAAGATACCTTCCACCTCATTTCTGCCTTTCAGACTTCAACACGAATGCATCTTATTGGTGGAAACTGATTACATTAAGAACCTAGTACCATGCCAAGCCATATTGGAGATAAAGGCAAAAGGAAAAACCAGTAATATCGCACTATATTTTAATTTTTTAAAATACTCCATTCTTTAACAAAATTTATCTCAATTGCTGAGTTTTTTGGATGCCCCTTAAATTTTGTGTCTGAGGTGCCTTACTTGCCTCACCCTAATCTCTGCCCTATTAAGAACCATAGCTGCAAGGGAGTCTTAGAAATATAGTTTTTAGCTTTTTGTTTTCTGCAGTACAGAAAGCACACTGGAGAAGGTTAGGTTGAAGGCTGAGAGGCATTTGTGACAGTCAGTTGTATGTGTTAACTTGGCTAGGGTATGGTACCCAGTCTAGATGTTGCTGTGGAGGTTTTCTTTTATGTAATTAATATTGAAATCTTTGAATAAAGCAGATTACCCTCCATAATGTGGGTTTCTTCATCTCTTGAAAGCTTTAAAAGAAAAGACTGAGATTCCCAGAAGAAAAAGAAATTCTGTCTCTACAATTATGTGAGCCAATTCTTTAAAATAAATCACATATCATACGTGTGTATGTGTATATCTGTACACATATATACATATACACAACAGCAACTCTCTAGGTATTTCAACCAGAAAGGGACATAATGTAGGTTTTTTCAAGTGTTTCTGGAAGGGCAAGAGAAACAGACTCTTACACATTCTATTAATCTCATTAGTTCCTTTTGTTGGAGAACCCTGGCTAATAAACTTGGAAGAGGTAGGGATGGAGATGGAGATCAGGTCCAATACATCTAACATTATTGAGGTAAAAGAAACAATACTCAGTTACAATGTAGAGGGAGGGAAAGAGAGAAGGAGGAGACTAAGTTGATTCCCAGGTTGCCAGTGTGGATGATCAGCTGGTGCCCTTGACCGAGATAAGGAAGACAGATACAGCACCAGATATCCCCATGAGAAAACGGAGCACATGCTCATCATCCCTAGAAGACACAGTTAACATCTTCCAAATGCAGCCATGCTCCAATGCATGAGATCTACCCCAGACATGGCACAGGTTGTCTTGGACAGGTGTTTTGGTTGTTCCCTCATTTATTCATTCAGTTTCTCATCCGTTAGATCAGTGGTTCTCAACCTTCCTAATGCCGCGATCCTTTAATACAGTTCCTCATGTTGTGGTGACCCCCAACCATAAAATTATTTTCGTTGCTACTTCATAACTGTAATTTTGCTACTGTTATGAATCATAATGTAAATATCTGATATGCAGGATGTATTTTTATTGTTACAAATTGAACATAATTAAAGCATAGTGATTAATCACAAAAACAATATGTAATTATATATGTGTTTTCCGATGGTCTTAGGCGACCCCTGTGAAAGGGTCGTTCGACCCCCAATGGGGTCGTGACCCACAGGTTGAGAACCGCTGCGTTAGATAAATACAAGAGTGGGCAAAGTAGGTTTACAGTTGTTTATATGGAAAATAATTCAATATTTAATCCTATATAATAAAAGGGTAATATGCAAATTGACCCTAACAGCAGAACGACTGGGAATGACTGGTCACTATGACACACACTGACCACCAGGGGACAGACGCTCAATGCAGGAGCTGCCCCCTGGTGGTCAGTGCGCTCGCACAGGGGGAGCTCTGCTCAGCCACAAGCCAGGCTGACGGCTGACGGCTGCCAGTACAGCGGTGGTGGTGGGAGCCTCTCCCGCCTCCTCAGCAGCGCTAAGGATGTCTGACTGCAGCTTAGGCCTGCTCCCCGCTGGCAAGTGGACATCCCCCGAGGGCTCCCGGGCTGCCAGAGGGATGTCTGATTGCCAGCTTAGGCCCAATCCCCCGGGGAGCGGGCCTAAGCCAGCAGGTGGTCATCCCCTGAGGGGTCCCAGACTGTGAGAGGGCACAGGCTGGGCTGAGGGACCCCCCTGAGTGCACAGATTTTTGTGCACTGGGCCTCTAGTAAATAATAATATAAGAATAAACTCTGTTTTTTGCACTCATAACTGTAAACCTAATTTTGCCCACCCCTGTATTTCAGTGTCTACCAGTGTCTGGTACTGTTCTGAGCTTTGAAGGTAATATGGTGAACTAAAGATGAGTTGGCTCCTTTCATAATGTTTTCATTCTAAATTAAGAAGATATGATAAACAAGCACACAAGTAAACAATTCCAGACAGTGAGATGTGCAGTGAGGACCAGGAAACAGGGCAATATGATGGAGAGTGACAGGGAGTGGGGGATACCCCGGACATGGTGATTCAAGTAAAATATACCTGGACCCCGTATGGAGCTCAGGGCAAGGGCAGAGCTGAGCTGCTGTGTGTGTGACCCAGCTGGAATGAAAATAAGAACTCCAGACTTATGTGATGAGTTATTAAAAAGATCCCATGCACAATACAAGTGTCTGTAATGCCCTCCTTGGTTCCCCATATTAAAAAACAGTAGATGGTAACTGGATGAGCCTGTGTAAGGTGAGAGATGGCAAGCTGGATAGCAGGGTTCGGGTCCAGGGCTGAGTCTAAGAGTAGCATCTGGATTCCGACCAGAGGCTCCCCGGGGTTGTTAAATTCTCAGAACGACAGTGCTTGGCACATGGTGGGTCCTCTTTAAATATTGGTTGATGAATTAAGGAACCTCACTAAAGATGGAGGGAGTGTCTACAGCCGTATCAGGAGCCTTTGCATTCTGTGTGATTTCTTCACACTTGGGAGAAGCATTTGGCTCCCTCCATAAAACAAGTCCCAGAGATATCTCTAATTCTGTGCCCTTCATTTCAGCACTTGCTATCCCCTTGGAGGACTGTGATTTGCTTTGTAAAAAATATAATTTTATTGTTTTCAGAGAGGAAAGGAGAAGGAGAGAGAGAGAGAAATATCAATGATGAGAGAGAATCATTGATTGGGCTGCCTCCTGGACAGCCACAACCCAGGCATGGGTCCTGACCAGGAATCAAACCGTAGACCTCCTGGTTCATAGGGCGAAGCTCAACCACTGAGCCACACCCAGCTGGGCTGTGATTTGCTTTTAATACTCCTGCCATAGTCTGGCCCTAAATCCTTTCCTTACATTTGCCTCTGCAGTAGTCGAAGTAGCCTGGGAATTCTAGAAGACTTTCAATGTTAAAGGAGTAGAAAAGACTAGTGAACCAAGAGCACAGAGGAAGAACAAACTATCAGGTTTATATACGTTATTCAATTTTCTGATCTTTCTAGACCTACTGGCTCTGGTACCACATACTATGTAGAAAGACTGCTCATATCCAACTCCAAAAGATAGGTACAGTTACACAAAGGACAAGACTCCACTGTAGGCCCATCTCCACAAATGGAACAAATCTTACTTCCTCTATCCATTTTGAGTTTATTTTTGTGTATGGTGTAAGTTGGTGGTCTAGTTTCATTTTTTTGCATGTATCTGTCCAATTTTCCCAACACCATTTATTGAAGAGGCTGTCTTGACTCCATTGTATGTTCATGCCTCCTTTGTTGAATATTAATTGAGCATAGTGGTTTGGGTCGATTTCTGGGTTCTCTATTTTATTCCATTGATCTATATGTCTGTTCTTATGCCAGTACCAGGCTGTTTTGAGAACAGTGGCTTTGTAATACAGCTTGATATTTGGTATTGAGATCCCACCTACTTTGTTCTTCTTTCTCAGGATTGCTGCAGCTATTCAGGTTTTTTTTTTTTATTCCAGATGAATTTTTGGAAAGTTCATTCTACATCTGTGAAATATGCCATTGGTATTTTAATGGGGAGTGCATTGAATCTATAGATTGCTTTGGGTAGTATGGACATCTTGATGATGTTGATTCTACCAATCCATGAACACAGAATGTTCTTCCATCTGTTTATGTCTTCCTCTATTTCTTTTTTCAGTGTCTTGTAGTTTTCCACTTATAGGTCTTTCACCTCTTTAGTTAAGTTTATTCCTAGGTATCTTAATTTTTTTGGTGTGATGGTAAATGGGATTGCTTTTCTAGTCTCTCTTTCTGTAAGTTCATTGTTGGTGTATAGAAATGCTATAGATTTATTGGCATTAATTTTGTATCCTGCTACATTGCTGAATTCATTTATTAAGTCTAATAATTTGGGGGGGGGGCAATGGACCTAAATAGATACTTTTCTAAAGAAGACAGAAGAAAGGCCAAGAAACATGAAATCATGCTCAAAGTCACTAATCATCCAAGAGATGCAAATCAAAACGACAATGAGGTACCACCTCACACCTGTCAGAATGGTTATCATCAACAAATCAACAAACGACAAGTGCTGGCGAGGACGCAGAGAAAAAGGAACCCTCGTGCACTGCTGGTGGGAATGCAGACTGGTGCAGCCACTGTGGAGAACAGTATGAAGTTTCCTCAAAAAACTAAAAATGGAACTCTCATTTGATCCCACTTCTAGGAATATATCCCAAGAAACTAGAAACACCAATTAGAAAGGATATATGCACCGCTATGTTCATAGCAGCACAATTCACCATAGCTAAGATTTGGAAACAGCCTAAGTGCACATCAATAGATGAATGGATTAGAAAACTGTGGTACATCTACACAATGGAATACTACACTGCGGTAAAAAAGAAGTTCTTACCATTTGCAACAGCATGGATGGAGCTGGAGAGCATTATGCTAAGTGAAATAAGCCAGTCAGAGAAATATAAATATCACATGATCTCACTCATTTATGGAGTATAATGAGCCACATAAACTGATGAACAAAAACAGATCCAGAGACAGAGAAACATCAATCAGACCATCAAACCTCAGAGGGAAGGTAGGGGAGGGTGGGAGTAAGGGGGAGATCAACCAAAGGGCTTATATGCATGCATATAGGCCTAACCAATGGATACAGACAACAGGGGGGTGAGGGCATGAGTGGGGGGGATGAGGGGGTAATGTGGGGATAAGGACACATATGTGATAACTTACTCAATAAAGAAATTTAAAAAAAAATCTTACTTCCTCTCCACACCGATACTGGTATCAAATAGCATTACAGACCTAACAAATAAAATTACAGGGCACCCAGTTAAATTTGAATTTCAGATAAATAACAAAGAATTTTTTTTAGTATAAGTACATCTCAAATATTGCATGTTCCAAATGTTGCATGTGATATACTTTTATTAAGAATGATTTGTTTCTCTGAAATTCGAATTTAACAGGAAGGCTCCTATTTGACCTGGCAACCCTGGTGAAGACCACGAACGAGATTTGAACTTGCCACCTGCATAAGGCTTTTCCACTGGATCTTTATTCTGGGTTCCAGCCTGGGGTCTCAGGGGAGCTTTTACACAGTCCCTTTATTGGAGACCCTGCCCACTTTCATTTCTATATGCACAAGGGATCCTGCCTGTCTGGGTAGAATCACCGTATCTGAACAGGTCATGAGCGTGTCATCCACACCACAGGAATTACACATCCTGTCATGCTTTTATCTGGCAGCATACAAGAACTTGGTGCCTTTCCGTGGGCATTCTGAACTCATTTTCCCAGGAGCCACGCTAAGAAATCCCGAGGACAGTAAAGCTTCATGGACAGTTGGTAGATAATCAGACTAGAACACTTCCATTTCTCTTACATGTCAGGGGATTAAATAGTCACCCAACCATTTGACATGCCTAGCAGCTATTTTCAGCTCTGTTTTAACCTGTTGAACTCCGGATAGCAACTTCTGTATTTTTATCTTAGTTTGTGCTTCCTTCGAGGCAGTAAGTATAGGGCAGTGAGGTTACAAAGAAATAACTAACAACTTGCAAGAAAACAATCTAAATTAAGCACCTGTGTCGTGATTATAAAAATACACAGATTTCCTTTGCTTCTGCTGGTAATGCTGGAGCCCACACATTTGTGATGTGCCTGCACGTGATGCGCACTTACCCACACAGTTCTTTTCCATTTAACCTTTTAGGTCAGATCTGTTAGATTTCCTCCCTCCCCCGCCACATGATCGGTGTGGGATTTCTTGCTTTCTCATATTGAAGCAGAGTGATAAGACTGTTAAACCCTTCATTCAAAACACAAAGGTTCATGGCCATGTGTGCTGTCACAAAAATATGCCCCCAAATGGCTGGAATCCCTGGTCCTGGGGCTTTGGCTAACTCTGGTTGTCTAGGCAATGCTTGGAAGTGCCACCAGTCACCTCCCTTTCTCCTTGACTTGAATGGACATGAGGCTGTGCGTTCTTCAAAAGACTGCAAGTTCACCGAGGACCATGACACTGTCATGTTCGTTGCTGAAATCTTCTGTTAGGGCTGCCAGGGCAAAACACCACAGCCTAAGTGGCTTGCAAAACAGAAATTTATTTTCTCACAGTTCTGGAGGCTGGAAGTCCAAGATCAAGGTGCCAGCAGGTTTGGTTTCTTTTGAGGCCCATCTCCTTGGCTTGCAGATAGCTGCCTTCTCGCTGTGTCCTCACAAGGCTTTTCTCTGGGCAAGCCTGGTGTCTCTGTCCAAATTTCTTCCTATGAAGACACAGTCTAATTGCATTAGCACCCACCCTAATGGCCTCATTTTTAATTTAATTACCTCTTTAAAGGCTCTATCTCCAGATACAGTCATATTTCGATATTCTGGGAGTTAGGACTTCAACGTATAAATTTTGAGGAGACACAATCCAGCCCAAGGCAGCCACTGTATGTCTAATCACTAATTTAGTGGCTGCCACATGGTAGGCAATACATGCCTGTTGAATTAATACAAGAACTTTGATAATGTCATTGGTGGGGCACGTCCCTTAAGAGTTTCTTGTACGAATTAATCCAGTATCTGATTTTTAAGCTTGTGTTGTCCCTGTACATTTTACTGGTCATTGACTGTGTAATGGAAAGAAATCTGACCAGATTTAAAATCGGTGACATCGAGCTTCCACAGAGATAAGGTTGCATGTCAGGGCATCCCTCCCACTCCCAGGCCCAGAGCTTGTCACTTCCATGTCATCTCCACCTACTCCCCATCAGGCTGGGATGGCGGCCGACTGCAAGGCAGTGGCAGTAATGAGGCTCCCAGCTGTCATTCCCCTGCCTCCTTTCAGCAGATGCTTGACCTCTCCCTGTGGAGGCATGCATCTCCCCCTTCCGTTATTTCCTTCCAGTTGGGAAGAAAAAATATAACTCCCCAAAGCTCTCCTGTTCCTTTTCCAGGGGAGAATGGGCATCTCAACAACATACCCATTGTCTGATCTGAGCTTTGCTCTACTAGTCTTTCAGGGGGAAAAAATAAGCCCCAAAACTTTGATCCCTGGGGAGGTGAAGCGGAAGTTGATCTTCACCATTAAATTTTTTTATAGATAGCAAAGTCCATGCTTCCACCTGCATCCAAAGCACAGAGGCAGGCAGCTGGCAGAACAAAGCACCAGAGAAAATAGCTGGCCAGAGTCTCTTAAATTGCCCATGTACAGGTGCAGCTTGTTTTTCATCTCGGTGGCAGTCACTAGTGATTGACAATGTTTTACCCAGAGGAGTTAACCCCTTTCTGTCCTAGAAAAACCAGAGTCAAGTCTCATGGTTTAGAAAACAAGTCTGTTCTAAAGAAATTTAACCCCAATGGATGGAGACGGTATTGTGAACCAACGTTACCCTCCATGAAAGAAGGAACTAAACAATTTCAGACAAAACCTTTGAAAAATGTCCACTAGGTCTACTTTTCAGCTTTGTTGCCAAGGCCGATAGACACCCAGATAGAGATGGCGCGGGAGGGATGCTCCTCTAGAATGTGAGTGACCTGGGCGTTGGAGTTGCTTGATGTTCGGTAAGACTTGAAGTACCTGACCTAGAAAACCAATTCCTGTTTGCCTTCGGCTTTTTTCCATTACCATCAAACAAGTTGTTTTAGAGGGTTAGCAGCAGAGAGGAGAGACGCTGCCGTGCAGCCAGTTTTAAAACTTTCAAAGATGGTGAACTCAGCAGTCTCTCTGGTTCTGTGCTGGTTTGTCTGTTTCTCCCCCGATGACTCCCACTGCATCTCAGGTGGGGTTCTTTCTCAGAGTTGACACAAGGACAGGAGCCATATGGGGAGTCCCCTGGAGGGGTGAATTGATGAAGAAGTCCAGATAGACAGGCCATTGGCATGTGCTCTCTCTGGCAGTCTTTGGAACTTGCATGGGTGATGAATTGAGCGGTCAGATGGGGATGAGGCAATCTTTAACAAACGAATGAGCAAACATCGGGAGGGTTGCATGAAAAGGTCTTAGAACCTCCACAAGAACAGTTGGAAAGAGGCCAAGTGCAGGGGGGGAATTCTCTCCTAAACTGGGAGCCTTCCTAGTGAGAAGGGTAGTTGGTTACTGCTGGTTACAAGTTGGCACTTCAGGGGAAGGCTCCAGAGTCTTGGGGTGGACCCCTCAGTTCTCTGCCTCCTCAGCAGGGTCTCGAGCCAAGGGAAAGAGATTTGAATAAAGTAGTCGTAGTGTCGATAGGGTGGTTTCATGTTCTGGTAGGTGCATTATAAATCACCTCTGCTTAGCACAAGAAACCTCACAGATGAACACTCTTGATAATTTAAATGCCTGGAACACACTGTAGCATGAGCACAGAGTGTGACCTCAATAACGCTCACAGCCATGGAGCAATGGTTTAATTTCTGAATGGAAAAACGACATGCAGACAACTCCAACACTTCCTCTGAGAGTCTCAGTACATTTCCAATTACCACACATGCCCAAGAAGCCTTCCTCCCTGTATCTTTGGCTTTGACATGGCCTTTGAAATACTAGGTGGAGGGCATCTGTCCAGTTAATCTGGAAGTAAAATAATCAAAGGAACTCTGTGGCCTGGAAACCAATCTACGTCATTCATAAATCAAACCCTTTGTATGTGTCTTGATATATCTACGTGGCCAAAAGCTATCGAATTTAAACATTTTGAATTTTCACTAATTGTTTTTGATCTCAGACATAAATAACAGCTACTAATGATTGTGCATGAAATAAAATACCAGGATTATGAAGAAATTATAGCCTCAGCACCATGGTGATAATCTAATGAAGCGAAAGCTTGGATGCATGTCAACTTAATCAGAACAATAGTGCGGTCAACCAGATAGGGATACCGTAGGAAGTAATGCCTCAGGAACGGCACAGTCTAGGATTGGGCCACATAGCTCCTCTCCCTCTGCATTTACAGTGGGCATATGGAATATGCTTCTGCTTCGATGTGATTCACCAAGTGTGTGTGAGTGGTGAGAACAAATTCTAAATTCGGCTTCAATATTTACTCCTCTCATTGGGACTCATGTCACCACCAGGATCTGGAAGCAGGAAGTCGCAGGCCCAGAGTGATCCATGGGCCGCCGAGGGCTGTGACTTTTTCACTTGGGTCATTCCTCGGGGGGCCGAACACTTCCTAATCACCACACACATTCTAACACACTATGCTCAAGGGGTAAGAGACAATGCTCTAGATTATGGATATTCTTGGCCTTGAGAAAAAAATTTATTTTCCCCTTAAAGTTTGTAAAGGTAATTACCATTATTTACAGTGCCGAGGGCAAAGCCCCACCCTGGGCTTCGGGCCAGGGGATCTCAGACTAGAGTGTAGTGAGGTGAGCCAACTCCAAGACAAAAGCACAATTATGTTCGCACTAAAACCAGCACTGGTGGTGGTGGGATGGAGGAAACACCCACGCAAGGGGGAGGCGTGTGGAGGGAGGGGCTTCCTTTGAAGTTTTGCATAAACCTGGTAATTTCCCCCCTCCCCCCACCGTGCTGGGAATGGAGATTCTGGGTTTTCATCTTGGGTCTCTTTATTAAGCCGTGCCATAAGGAAATGGACTTCCTCCTTACTTGATTTGCCAATTTAAAAAACTGAGCTTCAAATAAAAGAATTTTGGAAGAATTAAGAAAACGGGAAACGTTGTGCAAGGTGTTGTGAAGTTTTCTTCATTTCTTGGCAGAAAGGAACTAAAGTAAAACACCAAAAAGAAGGCATCTTTGCTTTGTAAGCCCCCCTCACTTGTCAGGCACTTCACTTTCCCTTCCGTTCTGATTCACGTCCCTTGTCCACTTAGGAAAGTTTCAAAGCTCTGGGGTTGGGAGAAGTGTTGCCACAGCACATCTGGTTCTTCCAGTCAGAAAATAATTAGCTAATAACTGCTCGCACACATTACCTTTCTGTTATATCGTTTTCTTCCTGCCAGGATTAGGGCCAGATGATTATTTGTGCTAATGGTGTGAATCAGTGACAAGAAAAGCGTGTAATGGAAGTGTTGACATGCCTTGAGATACCTGTGCCTGACAAGGGAACCATGGGCAGTGACGGGGAGAATCGGGACCCACTGAGCACTCCCCACCTGGCCCTACACTGGCTGAGTGCCCTGGTTCCCAAAGCCCGGGCTCCCAGGTCATGTATAGCTCAGTTGTTCAGAAGGAAAACCATAGCAAGTTGGATTTTCTCTTTAAGTCCAGGAGGAAATGCTCTTCGGGAAATAGATGTGGACACGTGAAGACCCTTGGCCATGACCTTGGTGAAGCTGAGGCTGAAGACATATGGAGCACCAGCCTGTCTCTCACTCCTGCACAGGACGGAGGCAGACACCTGACGGAACCCAGCAATCAGCTCCGCACACCCAGCTCTCAGCTGCTGGCAGCCGAGAGGAAAGGGGAATTACAGGCGGGCTGGACTTGAAACAGTGCTGTGGCCCCACCTGAATTTCAGGTGCCCCAGGGAGTGCTTTCAACCACCTGGAAGTGAGGCTGTTTCAGGGTACAGATGCAATATGTGTTTGTCTTGCTTTTGTTTGCACCTGAATGCAAGTACCAGGTGGAAGCCAGAAGGTGTGGAACATTGCAAACAATTTTGACTGTAAATAAAGAGAATGTAAGAGTTTAAAAGCCTGAGTCCTGGAGAGAGAGAGAGGTAGAGAGAGAGAGAGAAAGGAGGGGGAGGAAGGGAGGAAGAGAGAGGAAATGAGAGGGTAGGGAGGAGAGAGAAGAAAGGGGAGAGGAAATAGATTCACTGGTAGAGGCAATAGGAAAATACACAGAGATTTGTAATGGTGTGATACTGCTACATATTTCCCATGATATGTTCATATCCCTGCATACAACTCATCCTCACTTTATCTATCTATAGCTAATAAGCCCTTGGACCTGTGATCTGCCTTGTTCAGTACAGAATGTGCCTACTATGTACCGGGCACTAAAGTAAACACTAGGAATAAATGATGAAAAGATTGTCAGATAGCAAGTGAACGCTTATGATGTGATGGCTGCTATGGTGATGTTCCACAGGCCATGACAACAAAAGAGCCATCTGTGTATCCTTAGGACAGTGAAGGAAGACTGACGAGGAAACACATCAAAAAGGAAGATCTTACTTAAACCTCTTCTTTCAGCCCCCGAAGCAACCCCAATAGATACAACTCCCACAGCCATGAAATGTCTTAGTGTTTTAGGCCTTCCTTTTGGGTAGGACATGTCTCTGTAGCATATCAAATTTGGAAACATAACATTTTACTTTAATGCTAAAAGTTGATGTGAATATTTCGAGGGCAACACACAACTTCGAGACTAATTTTTGATCATCCTACTTTGTTGAAAATTGTTCTGCAAAAGGCATTCAAAATTTGGAAAATATGAAATACTTAGCTTCCTTGTTTTTTAATAACAGAAAGTCACTTTTTGTCAACTGTGAAAGAAAAAGGCATTTTACTGCAAGTAAGCCCTTGCAGTTTAAAAGAAAATACAGTATGTATTATGGTTGAATACATTTTTGAGTGAGATGACCCAGTAGTGCTGAAAAATAATTTACTCAATAGGATAAATGTCATCATTGCGCTTCCCCGGCTATGTAGACAGTAAGTGTCACGGCGAGGTTACCCACAATGGCCTCCATTCTCAAGAAGCTGACCAGGCTAATGTTTATACTCAGTGGTAGTTACACTAATCCCAAGGGGACTTATAAGATCAGAAGTTGAAAGCACATCAAGACTGAAAGTTAAAGGTGTTCAACAGCATCTCTAACATCAGTCGAACAGAAGTCTGAGTGCAAAGTGTCATGACCATAAGCAGACCTGACGGAGTTGGACCCATGCCAAAAGATGTGATCCCCATCTCTCGCGCCAGCCCGCCCAGCCTGTGTGTGATTCCCACACCTCTGCCTCGGGGTCCCCAGGGGGCTCCTGACACTTCTTATGTAAACACTTCTCCACAATATTGGGTTTGCTTGTTGAACAAAGAGTTGTTTGACTCTTTCAGACTTTTTTTCACCCCCTGTAGATGATGAAAATATGGGTGATGAAAATGGCTGGATTCACTTTACCGGCATGAAATACATAACCCATATCCTTAGAATTAGACGCTCAGACTCAGCACGAGTCTGTGGACTTTTGTATATGAGTCTAGGAATCTTTTCTCTTAGGAAATTATGGAAATTTTCAGAAAAGAGAGTCAAGATATCTGATTCACAGACCACAGGATTCAGGTACACACATTTTAGAGGGCTGTTGAAGGCTTTTTACCCTCAGATGATGGGAATGCAAAATATTATGCAAATCAGATTTAATCTTCTGAATGATTTGCCTCAATAAAAAAAGTTAAAGATATAAAAAGAAGACTATATCTTCATTGTTAGGTTGTGTTTTTATGCAAATGAAGTGTTGCTCAGAATATCTTGGGGGCTTGAGCAGAGGTATCAGTCACTACCCATGGGTCCTCCAGGTTTCCTTTGCCTGAAGAGCAGACTGAGATGAGATGAGTAATGGTTAATCTGAACTCAGTGAGTGCCACTGGCTGATGTCAGGCAAGGAAGAAGAAAAAAGGGAGTCAGAAGAAAGAAGAAAAGGGGAGTGTGAAAAGGGAAGAGAATGAAAAGAGACGACAGATGTGACCATGACTAATGACATTTTCTTAGATTCCTTCCGTCAATTCCCTATTCTTGCCAGACATTTACAATTTTTAAAAAGATTATATTCCACTTGAGACATCCTTTGATATCACGCACAAGCAGATTTATAAAAGTTATCCCAGGCACACCAGAAATGTTAAATAGCACTAACTGATTAACAGATTATGTGTTAATTTTTAAATAATACATTGATCAATAGATTGTCAGTTTCCAAGACATGTGCTCAGTGCCTTTATGAGAACACATTCCCCATCATAATTAGGAAAGGAGCCTCAGTGCATGTGACACTGGGGATGCAATCCGAGTGGCAGTATTCAGCAAAGGCTTTGGGAAAAAGGTTTCCAAGTCAAGGGCTTGCGTAGCAATGGTCCTGGAGGAGCATGTTCTTGCTGCAGTGTGAGCAGAGGAACACCACTGCCGTCATGAACGGGGACCAGCAGCAGGGGACGGGTCATGTGCCCAGTTGTTTGGGCCTTCTTTCAGAGATCAAGTAAGTTTCTTGCTTTTGCTGTCACTTCCAAGGCAACTGGATTTCACCCGAGAGTTTCCTGTGGTATTAGAGAGCACAGGACTAGATTTATAGAAATTATTCTTTTTTGTTCTTTTAAAAATAATATATTTTTATTGATTTCAGAGCAGAAGGGAGGAGAAACATCAATGATGAGAGAGAATCATTGACCGGCTGCCTCTTGCACGCCCCCTACTGGGGATACAGCCCGCAACCCAGGCATGTGCCCTTGACCAGAATCGAACCTGGGACCTTTCAGTCTACAAGCCGACACTCTATCCACTGAGCCAAACCAGCTAGGGCTACAGGAATTATTCTTAAACAGAGTTAAAGTTCAATGGATTCAGTGGTAATGGATGGGGGCATCAGTGAAGTTCTAAGCAGGGCATGATGTGGTCAGGTTTGCATTTTAAGAAAGTCTCCATTAATAGTATACTTGCAAGACGGTCAGTTAATCTGATGAAGTTCTATTCAAATGGTAATTTGTTGTTCTTTAATAGAAAATGTAATTAATTTGATGACTTGAACAATAGTCATTTGGCTTGAATATATAATGCATGAAATGATTTTGTTTTACTTGGTTTACAAAAAAGTTTTGGAAAAGGGATTCTGGCATTTTCTGCAATTCTCATTCTCCTCTGTCTACAAAATACAATTAAAATTGTTTATATCCTGTTATCCGGATTCTGACACAACTCCACATTTGTTTCTTGTATTTTAAAAATATTTCTAAATATAGGATGGCAGCACAAACACAAATACCTTACAGTTGGCTACAGGAGCTCATAAATTAATTCCAAAAGACACACATCCAAATTAGTATTAACTTATTATAGTTGTCTCTTGCACAGGGAACATATATTGGCTTTCCACATATTTCTACATTTCCCATGTCAGAAGAGTATTCCTGGGTGGAAAGGACACAGTCTGGGAGGACAGCTGGACTCTGATCAATAGTTGTTGGGCAAGTCATTTAGTCTCTTTGTGATTGGTTTAAAATATGGGGGAATAATATGGCCTTTTCTGTCTAACAAAGGTTGTTATAAGCCTTAAGTTTGCTAATGTATGTGCACGTGCTCTGGAAATCACGGTAGGGTGTTGGTGGCCATTAAGGTGACAATTTCAAGGTGAAACAGAGTATTACAGTAGAGGCTTCCAGTTCAATGGTCCATGCAGCTCCTGTCCAATGTTTGGCAAACGATAAATAGGGTTGAATAAGTGAATATCCACGTACACACATTTAAAAAAACATTAAAAGTGTTAAAACTATTGATGATCCTGAATTATAAAAATACATTTAAGTAGTTAATAACTCTAGCTATTGATATGTAAATAAAATCAGTCCCTATCTCAACCCAGTTTTCAATATAGTAAAAAACAACAAAAAAAAAAACACCCAAAAAACAAAAATCAAAGCAACCCAACTCCCTCCCCATGCATGCATAGAAATGTCACTTTTCCAGACCCACCAATGTCACCTTGTTTACATTTTTCCTATGTTTAACCCTAACTCATTTAAATGCATCACCTGTATAACCTAGTTTTGAAGGGGAATTTATCTGACTGTAGACCATGCTCTATAGAGGACTTTTCTTTTAGTTGTGGATGAGGTTGAGAAAATTTATGAATTGTTCTGAGAATCAGGATTTAAGGCTGCAGCTTTCAGTTCAGTGAGAATGTTCTCCAGTAATGGCAGTAGGAGTGGAACCTGCTCCTGTGATCCAGGAGAAGTCACTTACCTGGGGTGCAAGAATGGTCTTTACTTTTATTTTGGGGGGATACACACACACACACACACACACACACACACACACACACACACACTCCATCCTATTTCTAAGTTTTATGTAGAAGAGCTCTGAAAGGAGCATTTCAGATGGAGGGCAGTGGAAGGATAGGAAAGCTTTTCTACATGTTCTCTTGATCATTTTTCTCTTGGGTTATTCAGTTTGGAGTCCTGCTGTTTTTTTCTTTCTTTTTTAACTTAGGCCCAAGCAGCAGACTGCTCAGATTCCCTGAGAGAGGATCCATTTTCAGTAGCAAGGATAAAGAGAAAGACTATTACTACTATTACTAGAGAAAATACAATGAATATGAAGTGTTTACAGTTAGCCTTTAGTAACTGGGCTGGAGCCATTGACCCTGGCCTGGCTTCTCACATGTTTCCTTTGAGCAAAACCCATCTTATTCTCTACCACCCGGGACCTTTCCCCTCTCACTGAAACTTCCAGATCAAGGTTCCCACACCCCTCGGGGTCCTCCTGTCTGTGGACATTGATTTCACTTTTTAGGGGCAGGTATCTCTACCTCCCCAGCAAGAAGGAGCCTGCTTACCGTGATCCATCCTGAACATCAACCACTGTCAAACCTGTATCAAATTACACACAAGTAAATAGATCATTTTTCACACTGATATGAACTGACAAAGAACTTATTGTTATATAGAAATATCTATTTTGACCCAAAAAAGTTCCTTTTTTTCTTTCTCTGGATTGGAAGGGGTTGGAGCAGATTTATCTGTGTTCTATATTTGCAAAATGGCAGGACTGTGCTTCCAGAAGAGGAGACACAGATGGAAGAGGTGGTCTTGTGAGTGTTGTTTATAGGAAAGGATGTGTTCCAGAGGCTACCAGAGAGACCTGACCTTCAAATCTCCCTGGAGAGAACCCCGTCCTATCTAGCACCGGGCAGGCGTGCGAGGGGCTGGCCGGACTATATCAACCCCCTCCCCAGGCCTATCCCTCTTCAGGAAAAGACCACACAATCCAGAGAACAGCACAAACTCATGGTCGCAGGCCAGGATCTTTTCTATATCCTAGATATTCTTATTTTGAAATTCAGAAGTGACAATGGGTGGGTCTGCCGTTGGCTCCAGGGCAATGTAAATATAATAGTGCTATATTCATGTTTGCAAGAAAAGTCCACCTTCATTTTATGTGACTGTAGGATCTCCAGCAATAGTCTAGTATGAAAGTCTGTCGCAAGTGTATTGGATGTTTCAGTTTGCCAGACCTGTCAGGATAAATTAATTACAGGATGTTGCAGACATGGCAGAGCTCCAGCAGCATCTTGCATAGTTTAATATAGCCCCGTTTCCCCATTTCAATGTATTTGTGGTTAGATAAATCCTCAGAAATTTACAGCTGCTATAGACGAGTTTATTATGTACTCTGCCTGCACACATGATAAGTACAATAAGAATTTGTGTTCTTAAGGTGCATAGATTTTACTGACATTTCTTTGCCACGATGGAAATATTTAGTTGCTAAAAGTAGCATCTGCAGATACTTTTGAACATTAACTTCTGTGTAAGAGGCAGGGATAGTTAAAAACATTACCGTGCTCAGCCATCTTCCCTTCACTTTAAATCGAAGAACTGTAGCTCAGAAAAAAAATTATATGAGCATTGATATCAAATGGTCCCGTGAACACACAGAAAAAAGAATTACTACTAATTTTCAGTTGAAAACACTGAAATATAACAAACTGAAGCTACCACGTTTTCCAGGGAAACTTCTTCCTTTGGTCTCATAACTACTTCTTCACAAGTTTTCAGTTGTTCATTTTTGCTCCAGTAACAAGTCATTTTCCTCATTTTCTTGCTTCTTTCTCCTTTTGGACTTTATTATCTTAACTTCATTAAGCAAGTCATGTCCATCCCAAGCATTTAAAATGATTGACGATATATGTTTAGTAGATAAATGTTGTAGAAACAAACCATTCCTACATTCTATGCTACCATATTCTTTCAAATTCTTGAAAGTATCAAGTGATGAATTAAGAAGAAATGAACTAGATTAAGTAAAAGTCAGATTCTTCAGTACTTTTAGAAATGACACAAGTATATACAGCTGGATAATTCTCACATAGTAGAGGTAGAACATGCATGTTGTACATATTTTTTAGCCTGAGAGCAGAAATTAAAATTGTAGATTCTTAGCAGCATTATCCTAAGTTTTCAAGGCAATAAAAAAACTCATCTATTATCAGAATGAATTTGAGGTGTTAGAAGAGCAATTTCAGAAAACAGAGGGCTCACAACATATGCTTGATGTAGATTTGAACAGCATCATTAGAAAAAAAGTATTCTTTGTGTTTACAAAACAAATGTTTTCATACTATCTAGTTCCTGCCTTAACTTAAAGTATTTCCTATTCACTTTAATAATTAGAGCAGAAGTATATGATGAATGAAGGGCCTCATTACCAAGTTTGCTTTCTGGGTCTCTGCAGAGAGTAGCTGTCTGCTTTTGCCTACTTGGTCCATTGTTAACCCTAAATGATACTGACATTCAATTCTCCTGCAGATAATTGGGTCCATCCATAGACTGAATTTGCCAGTCAACAGAACCTTTTGATTGACATGACACTTGATGTTTTTATTATATGACTGGAATGGCGCCCTTTGCTGCTTCTTGAGTAATATGCTACTGTATATGTATTAGTTTGATTCCACAGAATCTATTTCTTAAGAAAATGTGAAAATTATAGCATGGAGTAAAGATTTATCAAAGTAATTATGAATAAACAAATTACTGGTAAAATGAGTAAACAAAATACATCGGTAAACATTTTTTTTTTTTTTACTCAGATGTATTTCAATTTTTTAGGTCACTGTTGCAGTAAAGACATAATAGATATTTCTAGTCCCTGAATGTGGCTATAGGTACATCCAAATTACTTCTTCAGTGACCCTTGCCTGTGCTGGAGTGTCCCACTACCATCACTTGCTGGCTCACTCTACACAGAGACTGAGACCCAGCACTTCAGAGACCTCCCAGTGGACAGTCTGACAAACCTCCACTTACAGCCAGCACTCATGTATACCGGCCAAGTGCCTTCGCCTTCAAAGTCTTGGTTTCCTTATTGGCAGGGCAAAAAAGATTTTATCTACCTCTTGGGTTTGATGTGAAGAGTAAATGAGGTCATGCACATGAATTGAAGATTTGTGGAATATTTTCTGTAGTTAAGTTCAATGAAAAGTGGAATTGTTGAAAAATGTTCCCATAATTTACTTAATAGAGATGGCCCTCAGATGGAAATCATTTAAATATTTATAAAAGTGTAAGGTCACAGATTTTTGTTATAGTTTCTAGAATTTTCTAACCCTCTTAAAAATATTTGTGAGTTAAATAAACAACTAAAGTGATGTCATATAAAGCTATAAAATGATGTTATTTCTCAGATACAGTCCTGCTGAATTTTTTAAGGAGAAAATGTCTTATAGCTTAAAAATAAAATTAATGTCAACATTTACTTTTATGGAAAGAAACTTTACACAGGATTTCAAAAGCACCAAGTATTAGTACATTTAAAAACACTGATTTTTGAAATGTGCATTTTAAACATAAAATTGCATTTATGAAATAAAATATTTCATGCTTTAAAATTTTTAAAAACCTGATTTTTATTCTAGTTTTGCAAATCCAATTCATTGCTAGTTTTTATACTGAATGATTTTTAATCATCAAGATTGAGTAGAATCAATAATTGGGAAACAAATTTCTAAGAATGGTTTAAAATATTATTTCGATCTAGAAAAAGTATCAAATTGTTACTTGCTTGGAGAAAAAAAGACTTCAAAAATGGGATAAAATTCATTAATTTCAGAATGAAGATAAAACAAAACAAAAAAAACCCACAATTTTTTTTACTAAGAAAAGTATGGCTATCATAAATCTTCAAATGGATTATTTTGTCTGATTTCTCTACTTGAGTATAATTTGGAATTATTACTCAGAGGGCATTTTTATGATCGCTCCCATCCAATCTCATCTCAGTGAATGTGGTAAAGATGGTTTATTAACCTATCTGTGAACATAACCCCGTCTGTCTTTGTTAACAGGGACAAAAAAGAACTAGGCTTTGAGTGAAACCAACTTTTCCTGGCGTTTGCCTCAATTGTTATTTTTGTCTTCAGTAGTTGCAATATAAAAATAACCCTTTATTTTTCTATGAACATTGAAATCTCAGTGTATGTTTAGGTACCCCAACATATTATTTCACTTAGCATTATTTAAAATTGTCTACAATGTGTTGAAATTCTTTGTGATTAAAACCAAAATCAAAGAGTCAACACACATTTCAAAACAATGAGCTGAAACCTTAGAGAGACACATGTTTTTATTTCTTAATTACCAAGGGCAGTCACAAGACAGAAAAAACAAGCTTGTCCAAGGGTGACTCAAGCTGGCTGGGCGCAGCTGTACCTGAAGCACAGACACCCACCAGAATACCGAGGACTCAGCTACCAGAACAGACTTCTGTGCCAATCGCTGAGGCGTCAGCAGCCGCCAGTGCCACCCACCACTTTAAAAAATGCCCCCTCCCATAAGTTCTGCACAGCAGGGGCCTGTTTACCAATTTTCATGCCACTACCACATGTGCAGGGATGAGAGCCAAATATGTTTTTACTAGAAGCTATCTCACATCGGGCATACATCTGGACAAATTCACACCTCAATGCCCAGCACTGTTTTCTCACTTCTTATTTTAATGGAATCAATTGTCTAATTTGGTAAATAAGTTTTCTAATTTTATATTAGTTTTGACCTTTTTGGGGTTAAATATTTCATTGAGAACCTGGCTGGCATGGCTCAGCGGTTGAGCTTCGCCTTATGAACCAGAAGGTCACGATTCGATTCCCAGTAGGGGCATATGCCCAGGTTGCAGACTTGATTCCCAGTGTAGGGTGTGAGGAGGCAGCTGATCAATGATTCTCTCTCATCATTGATGTTTCTATCTTTCTCTCCCTCTCCCTTTGTCTCTGAAATCAATTAAAAAATATATTTAAATATTTCATTGAGAGACTTATAATTGCATAGCTGAGAAAGGAAAAGATAAAAAAAAGGAACAAACATTCCTATTATAACATCACACTTCAAAATATATAGTAACATAGTAATGACAACCGTTATTCTGGAACTAAATATTAAGACTAAAATACATATTAAACAATGTTAGCCTAGAAATCACGTATATGCTTAAATATGAAATGCTTTTTTTTAAAGTAAAAAAATTCGAAACACTGTTGCCAGTGTAGCCAAAAGACAGTTTATATGTATCAAGCTACATATATGACTCATTAAAAAAATTTGTTCCCTTTTAATGCCTTTCTTACTGGAACCATTTTGAATGCACAATATTCCGAAACTGCTTATGTTTTTAAATAAATTTAAATTTCAAAAGCAGATACTTCATATTTTGAGCATAACATCACACATCTAATCACATGAAAGATATAATAATATTAAACAATTACATAGTGAACATCTTAACAATGTAAACACTTTTTGTTCATATTTGCTGGGTAGCAATTATGGTTTTCACTTTACGGTTTTGAATAGTGGTAATGTAATTTTGAGGCAATTACCAATAAATACAAGTACCAATACTTTGTCCAACAACAATCAAAATGGTTTATAACAATTAAGCTCAAAAGATCACATTTCTTTTGCCACATTTATTTTTCCAAGCATCCCTTGCTTCTGATATTTCTAGATTCTTTCATAAGGACAAGAATACTGGATACTTCCTTTCTTCCTTAGTTTCTGAAAATTCTGAATTCTGAAGAGACATTCCACTTGGTTTAATTTGTCATTTTATTTCTGTGTATTTGGTTCTTTGTCTCTTCATTCTTCTTCAACTGTTTACTAGGAAGAAAGTACACAACATGTACTTAATGGACTTAATGTCTTTTGGCCACAGTCAAATCTTGGCATGCTCAGGCACAATGGCACAGGTAATAAAACACACTGTGCAATGCACACACACATACAACCACCCCAACATTAAATAACCATCTTCTAGTTTGCCTTGTGACCAACATCTTTTAGTATCATCGGCAGTTGCTTAAAGCCTGCTCCAGCATTGGCAAGTCAATATAAGCAAAAAACACTCCTCAAAAACAGACACTAAGTACTCCAAACCCTGGATAACTTCCAGAAATTAAGAGCAGGCAATCAGAGTTTATAAAATTATTCATTCACTGGGAAAAACAATTGTCATGGATCATGCTTCAGAGTCAGTGACTGAAAAACATGTTGGCCATTTTATAAAATAGCACTCTTTCATTTAGTCAATGTCTATGTTTACAAGTGGGCAAACTATTACATATATTTTCAAATAAATCCAAAAACTGTTGTGTATTATTTCTGATGGGCAAAGATAGTGATGATTAATTATGCATCTAGATGCAGCTTTGAAATAAAACAAATTATACCATTAATAAAAACCAAGAACCAATTCAGAGATGAAACAAGAAGTTGCTACTTTAGAAACACGTAGTAAGCATACTACAACTGAGGGTGATAAACTAGTGGGGTTGGACATGAAAATGTTAATGCAATTATTCATACACTAGTGATGAACAGAGGTATCTGGACTTAGACAAAAACGCTGTCTTTTCTCTAAACAGAAAGGGCCTAACACTTGGTTGCTCTTAGCAAACAAACTGAATCCTAAGAATGATGGCCTTCTGGTGAAGGTGGTGGTCAATTCCATTGATCACTCCTGATAAAGTAAAGCATAAAGCATCATGGCAAGACTGGGCAGGTCAACTACTTCCTCAGGGCCTTCCTGGTGGCAAGGAGGGTTAGGGAACATCTGTGCCTTTAGGGACAGACAGTTCCAGTCTTAAGTAAATGATTGCGCTATGTTTTCATATGAAAAACATTTACACACGAGGGAAAAGAATCCTGTTAGTCCATATTTCCTATTTTAAATTTGTTAAACAGAGCTACCACAGATAAGCTGGTATCAGACAGAGAAGCCCAAACATGGTTTAAGTGAAGCTCACAAAAGCAACTGAAGTAGAGGATAAAATGGTACAGGTATGGTGTGCATCATTTTTGTCCCTGTGGGGATACAGGTCAAGTACATAACATATGGGAAAATTGGAGTCTGATAAAAATGGGAAAGAAAGTAGTAAAGGCTCAAATGGATGCTGGGCACAAATCACCCAGAGACCCTACAAACATGTGCAGGGATAGTGAGGACAGTGAGAAGATCTCAGAGCACCAACAAGTCACAGCAGAGGAAGAGGAAGTTCATGACAGTGACAGGACAGAATCGAAAAGGGAAAGGGTGGGGAACAGTGAATCTTGCAGGTGCAGAAAGTGTAGGGCAAGTTAAATTAACCAGGTGGAGACTGCACTGTGAGAGGTTAGTAAAGAGAGAAGCCAGGAGGACCCTCGAGGGAGGGAAGCCGAAAAGAAATTTAACTAGGCAAAGCTGAAGTAGGCTGTAAAGATAACATCTTTAAGGGAAATGAATCAGACAAGAAGAGGAAGGAAGACTGGATAGAGAATGACAAAGACTGCCCATGAAAGAGAGAAAACGAATAGAATGAAAGGAAAACGAGAAGACATAGTCAAGTGCACACCTCTGACAACGAGGGAAAAAGCAAGAGTGGCACACGCTATCAAGTTGAATGGTGACAGCATAGCGACTGGAGAGCTAAGAGGCAGATTTGCTGCAAGAGGGAAGGAATGTCACTTAACTAAAAGACACAGAATAAATCCAAATCCAGTCTCCTCCCAAAGAATCCCAGTAAGCTAATGGAGGAAGAGAGTAACAAAGTCTGGGCCTCTTTTAAAGGCAAATCATATGAAAAGAAAAAGAAAAATTGCACAGCAAGATTTGAAAATGAATATGAAACAAGGTTAATGTTTGTGTGTATGGTACATGGGAAAAAAGAAGATTCATAAAAATACTGGGTTCTACCCCGCAAGAAATTCTATCCAATAATATTCCCCGAAGGTCTACTATTGGCCTTCACCAGGCTAAGTACTGGGGAGAAAAAGTGGGAGTGTGTTCTAGTCCCTGCCTGCAAGCACTCATCAGAGTTAACAGACAAAGTATTGTTACAAAAATAACCCTGTATTGCATGTAATATTATCATATTTAAAATTGTTTTTCTTGAAATATTAATGTTTATTGCATGTAACATTATTATACTTAAAATCATTTTTTTCTTGAAATATTAATATTTATTGCACGTACAAAAAAAATACAAAAAAACACAACCCTGGATGTAGAGCCAGAAGATCAGGCCTAATTTAGGCGCTTTTGAGCTGTGACTCAGGCCATGATTTCTTTACATGTAGAAAGAATAGGCTGTGGAAATTTTCTGAAATTACTTTTATTTTAAAACAAATAATCAAGTAGTACATATCAAATAGGTTGGCTAGAAAAATGAGAAAATACACTAAAAGGAAAGAAAAAAAATATCACCACAATTCCACCACTCAGAATTACATCATTTTTGATGTATACTATATTCTTTATGTACTATTTTATAATCATCTTTATTTTACTGGAAAAAATCCATCATAAACATCTTTGCATATCTTTAAAATACTTCTATAATATAATGAATAATTGTCACATGGTATTATTCTATTATATAAATGTTTCATAAATTAATCAACCCTTTATTCATAGAAATTGAAATTTTCCTTCTGTTTTTATTTATTTACTTTGTCATAAAATATTTATTGAGTATCTGTTTTTGTGCCTAGTTGAGAAGCCTAGTGGAAAGAGTGAAAATAACTTTATTAGTTATAGGAGTAATAATAAATGTTAGCTAGGGGCCAAGAGGTATTGATGTTTAGCCATTAATTGGCTATGTGGCCTTGGTCAGGCTCCTTCAATTTTAAAACATTGCTTGAAGAAGTACCCTTTTAAGTGAATCTCTGCATGTATGCTTGAATATTTTCCTACAATAGATTCTTGGAAGTAGAATTGTCAGGTCCAAGGACACTAGCAATTTGAAAATTAAAATAAAACAAAACAAAACAAAACACACTCCACAAAGAATAGATTAGCCTTTTACTATCAGTGTATCAACTTTGGTATTTTAAGTTTAAAACTTGTTGCCATTTTGTGAAGGAAAATATCATATCATTTATTGTTTTAATTTCTATTAAACTGGTCACTGGAAGGTGAATATTTTTCCTATGCTCACTACCATCTACACTAATAAAAGAGAAACATGCAAATTGGTGTCACTCCGCTACCCTTCCCATTGGCTAATCAGGGCAATATGCAAATTAACTGCCAGCCAAGATGGCGGCCGGCAGCCAGGCAGCTTGAAGCGAACATGAGGCTTGCTTGCTTCAGTGACGGAGGACTCCAACGTTCCCCGCCTGCTGCTGCCCGCCTCTGAGCTTGCAGTTTGAAACATTGTTACAAATATAGAAGCTAAACAAAACCCCAGAAACCTGCTTTCAGCCAGCCAGGATCTCAGAGCTGGAGTTGAAACAGTGTTTCGATTATAGAACCCAAACAAACCAGATACCTGCTTTCAGCAGCGGAGGCCTAAGAGCTGGAGCCAAGCCTCAGAGCTAAAGCTGGCCCAGAATAAAAAAAAAAAAAGATAAAAAGGAGCGGTTGGGAGCTTCAGTCACCCGCCAGCCTGAAAACAGCCCTCAACCCCTCACCCAGACTGGCCAGGCACCCCAGTGGGGACCCCCACCCTGAAGGGGGTGTGACCAGATGCAAACAGCCATCATCCCCTCATCCAGGCTGGCCAGGCACCCCAGTGGGGACCCCCACCCTGATCCAGGACACCCTTCAGGGCAAACCAGCCGGCCCCCACCCGTGCACCAGGCCTCTATCCTATATAGTAAAAGAGTAATATGCCACCCAGCACCGGGATCAGCGGAGCAGCGAGGCTCCCGGCACCAGGATCAGCGTGACAGGGGGCAGCGCCCAAACCCCCTGATCGCCCTGCGGCTCTGTGTGTGACAGGGGGCGGGGCCACAACCTCCCTATCCGCCCTGCTCTGTTTGTGACAGGGGAAGGCACCCCAACCCCCTGATCAGCCCTGCTCTGTGCCTGATAGGGGGGAGCTCCCCAACCCCCTGATCGCCCTGCGGCTCTGTGTGTGACAGGGTGCGGCGCCCCAACCCCCTGATCGGCCCTGCTCTGTGAGTGACAGGGGGGAGCTCCTCAACCCCCTGATTGGCCCTGCTCTGTGCATGACAAGGGGGAGCTCCCCAACCCCCTGATCGGCCCTGCTCTGTGTGTGACGGGGGGAGCTCCCCAACCCCCTGATCTACCCTGCTCTGTGCGTGACAGGGTACGGAGCCCCAACCCCCCTGATGGGCCCTGTTCTGTGAGTGACAGTGGGCAGCGCCCCAACCCCCTGATTGGCCCTACCCTGAGCATGACTGAGGGTGGCATCGCAACCTCCCGATCCGCCCTGCTCTGTGCATGACAGGGGGCGGCGCCCCAACTGCCCAATCGGCCCTGCTCTGAGCCCGACCAGGGGCTGCACCTAGGGATTGGGCCTGCCCTCTGCCACCCGGGAGCGGGCCTAAGCCAGCAGGTCGTTATCTCCCGAGGGGTCCCAGACGGTGAGAAGGCACAGGCCGGGCTGAGGGACCCTCCCTACCCCCCCGAGTGCACAAATTTTTGTGCACCGGAACTCTAGTCTACACTAATAAAAGAGAAACATACAAATTGGTGTCACTCCGCTACCCTTCCCATTGGCTAATCAGGGCAATATGCAAATTAACTGCCAGCCAAGATGGCAGCCGGCAGCCAGGCAGCTTGAAGCGAACATGAGGCTTGCTTGCTTCAATGACGGAGGACTCCAACGTTCCCCGCCTGCCGCTGCCGGCCTCTGAGCTTGCAGTTTGAAACATTGTTACAAATATAGAAGCTAAACAAAACCCCAGAAACCTGCTTTCAGCCAGCCAGGATCTCAGAGCTGGAGTTGAAACAGTGTTTCGATTATAGAACCCAAACAAACCAGATACCTGCTTTCAGCAGCGGAGGCCTAAGAGCTGGAGCCAAGCCTCAGAGCTAAAGCTGGCCCAGAATAAAAAAAAAAAGAAAAAAAGGAGCAGTTGGGAGCTTCAGTCACCCGCCAGCCTGAAAATGGCCCTCAGCCCCTCACTCAGACTGGCCAGGCACCCCAGTGGGGACCCCCACCTTGAAGGGGGTGTGACCAGCTGCAAACAGCCATCATCCCCTCATCCAGGCTGGCCAGGCACCCCAGTGGGGACCCCCACCCTGATCCAGGACACCCTTCAGGGCAAACCAGCCGGCCCCCACCCGTGCACCAGGCCTCTATCCTATATAGTAAAAGGGTAATATGCCACCCAGCACCGGGATCAGCGGAACAGCGAGGCCTCCCGGCACCGGGATCAGCGTGACAGGGGGCAGCGCCCAAACCCCCTGATCGCCCTGCGGCTCTGTGTGTGACAGGGGGCGGGGCCACAACCTCCCTATCCGCCCTGCTCTGTTTGTGACAGGGGAAGGCACCCCAACCCCCTGATCAGCCCTGCTCTGTGCCTGATAGGGGGGAGCTCCCCAACCCCCTGATCGCCCTGCGGCTCTGTGTGTGACAGGGCGCGGCGCTCCAACCCCCTGATCGGCCCTGCTCTGTGGGTGATAGAGGGCGGGGCCCCAACCCCCCCCACCCCCCCCGGGCCCTGCTCTGTGTGTGACGGGGTAGAGCCATAACCTCCCCATCGGCCCTGCCCTGAGTGTGACAGGGTGCAGCGCCCCAACCCCCTGATCTGCCCTGCTCTGTGTGTGACAGGGGGCGGTGCCCCAACTCCCCTATCGGCCCTACTCTGTGAGTGACAGGGGAGTGCCCAACTCCCCTATCGGCCCTGCTATGTGCGTGACAGGGGGGAGCTCCCCAACCCCCTGATTGGCCCTGCTTTGCTCTGTGCGTGACAGGGTACGGAGCCCCAACCCCCTGATGGGCCTTGCTCTGTGCGTGACAGGGTACGGAGCCCCAACCCCCGATGGGCCCTGCTCTGTGAGTGACGGGGCAGCGTCCCAACCCCCTGATTGGCCCTGCTATGTGCGTGACAGGGGGGAGCTCCCCAACCCCCTGATGGGCCTTGCTCTGTGCGTGACAGGGTATGGAGCCCCAATCCCCGATGGGCCCTGCTCTGTGAGTGACGGGGCAGTGTCCCAACCCCCTGATTTGCCCTGCTCTGTGCGTGACAGGGGGTGGTGCCGCAACCTCCCCATCGACCCTGCCTTGAGTGTGACAGGGGGCGGTGCCCCAACCCCCCAATCGGCCCTACCCAGAGCATGACTGAGGGTGGCATCGCAACCTCCCGATCCGCCCTGCTCTGTGCATGACAGGGGGCGGCGCCCCAACTGCCCAATCAGCCCTGCTCTGAGCCCGACCAGGGGCTGCACCTAGGGATTGGGCCTGCCCTCTGCCACCCGGGAGCAGGTCTAAGCCAGTAGGTCGTTATCTCCCGAGGGGTCCCAGACTGCGAGAGGGCACAGGCCGGGCTGAGGGACCCCTCTCCTCTCCCCGCCCCGAGCGCACAAATTTTTGTGCACCAGGCCTCTAGTTTATATATATTTCTTTTAAGAATTCTTTTTAAAAAATATATATATATTTTATTGATTTTTTACAGAGAGGAAAGGAGAGGGATAGAGAGTTAGAAACATCGATGAGAGAGAAACATCGGTCAGGGGATGTGCCCGCAACCAAGGTACATGCCCTTGACCAGAACTGAACCTGGGACCCTTGAGTCCACAGGCTGACACTCTATCCACTGAGCCAAACCGGTTAGGACATCTTTAAGATTTCTTTTAAGAATGTCCTGTGCACACCCTTTGCCAGTTTTTCTATTGGTGATCTTTTCCTTGTTGATTTTTTATAGTTTTTTATATGTTAAGGGTATTACATTAATTTTATCTGTCATATGTTTTATGAAATTCTTCCCCATCTTAGGCTATTCTTTGTTTGTTTTTTCTTTTTGACACATGGGCACACCTCATTTCATTGTGCTTCACTAACAAACTGAGGGTTTGTGACCATCCTCCAGTGAGCAAGTCCATGGGTACCATGTCCCCAACAGGCTCAGAAAGTGTAGGGCAAGTTAAATTAACAAGCATTTTTAGCAAATAAGAATTATTTGAAAGTATTTTTTAAAATAAGAGAGGAAGGGAGAGGGAGAAACATCAATGAGAGAAACATCTATTCGCAGCCCCCTACAACCCGCCCCCCCTGCCCTCACTAGGGATTGAGCCTGAAACCTGGGCATGTGCCCTGACCAGGAATTGAGCCAGCATGGGAAGATGCCCAACCAACTGAGCCACACTGGCCAGGGCTAAACATACTTTTATATGCACGGGAAATCCATGTTACTTGCTTTATTGCGGAGGTCTGGAACTGAGCCCCCAATATCTCTGAGATATGACTGCACATCATTTTAAAGTTTCTATTATTTAAATCTAAAAATCTGTTTTAAATGTTTTCTGATCCTAGTATCAAGATGAAAAAAATAATTCCTTAACCCATGATTCATCTACATGCCTTCTGTACAATTAGATTTTAGTTTTTTATAATTAAAATCTGAAAATACTGATAAAAATTTTTGAACCTATTTCTCAGAAAGTGACAATAAAAGTAGACATGCTGGAGCCTTACCATCACTTTCGGCAGACGAACACCACTTGTACCTAATAGGGAAAACAGGCCTTTGAAAGGCCTTCCTCATGCTCCACCCTCTTCCGAAAACATCGCCCTGCAAACACACTTTGTCCCACTTGACTCTCTTAGTGGGAAAAGTGCCCCCCCTCTTGTTTCACATTCTAATCCTGTGTTTCCTTAGGTCCCCTAGGACTTCCCTCTTATCTATACCTTCAATGTCTCCCCTCAAGGAACTCTTTCCCGTTTGTAAATATTCTTGTCATTCCCCTCTCTATAAAGACCTTCTCGACCTCCTGTGCTTTCCACTAGTTACTGCCCCGCATTTTCTTTCCTTTGAATTCAGCTTCTTGGAGAAGCAATCTATTCTGAAGGTCTTTCCCTTTGGGCTGGAGACAATCTGATTCATGCTTCCGGGACTCTCCATCAAACCATCTTCTTGAAAGTCACAATTGCTGCTTCTCGATTACCAATCCTGAAGGGCACTTTTCGGTTTTGATTTAACCTCTCCTCTCTTTGGCATTTGTCACTGTTGACCATACCTTTCCAACATCTTTTCCTATCGACTCCATAACACAACTTTCTCCTAGTTTTCCTCTTAGCTCTACTAGGGTGACTTTTCGGCCAGTTTGCTCATTCTTCCTCACCTGCATAGCCACGGCTCTGTTCTTTGCCCACTTGAGAACTACAGGAGGGAAAGATCAGCAACAGGGAGCCAGTAAGAATGCTGCTAGCTCTTATCTAAGACAGTGGCAATGGAAATGGGAAGGGAAATCAGTGGGAGGACCTGAGAGAAAAACATTTGACGGACTATATGAGTGATTGGGGGGGGCGGGGGTGGGGGCAGAGGAGGCGAGAGACAGGGAGTTGCTCAAAATAATGCAGACATAAAACTTTAACTGGTTGGGCTCTTCTTTAACCATGACAGGGTCATTAAGGAGGTAATTAAGTTTAAATGAGGTCATAAGGGTGGGGCTCTAATCTATAGGACTGGTGTCCTTATAAGAAGAGGAAGAGATGCCAGAAATCTTTATCTTCACACCTGCACCAAGGAAAGGTCACATGAGGGCACAATGAGAAGGTGGCCACCTGCTACCCTGCTGCAAACTTGAAGTTACAGCTTCCAGAAATGTGAAAAAATAAATTTCTTATGTGGAAGCCACCCAGGTTGTGGTATTGCTATGGCAGCTTGAGAACACTAATGTGGAGATGTATAGGTAAGTAAAATGAAGTCAGATGACTGAGAAGGAAAAGGTCAGAAATTATAAAGATGAAAGAATGAATAAAGTATATTTAAGAAAAGAGTAGAATGATGAGTGAGAAAGGTTGAAAAGGAGTATGACACCAGGTTAGTGTTCTAACAGCTCTGGAAAAAAGACTGATGATTTACAATCTTAATCAGTTTGAAGTCCACCCTTTCAGCCTATCTACGGGAAACCTATGCTGTAACGTTAAAGTAAACTCAAATGTCTGTGCAGGCCACAGTGTAAGGTGAATGAGGGAAGCTACAGTCAACACAACAGCACTGTGACAGGCTGGAGGTGGGCGACCAGCCACGGGAGCAGCCCACTGTCTCAGCTCCAGCTGGCAGATGCCATGGAAGAATGCACAGTGTGGATTATTTTCAAGAGAAGTCAGAAGTCTACACTTACTAGTATGTAGACTCTTTTTGTATTTGGACAACTAATGAAATTACACACACGCACAGTGGACTCAACCAAAGATACCAGGAAAGAAAACTTGAAAAGACATAATAAAACATCCAGACCTTTGATTACAGCTAACAAAGTAACAGGAACCAGATTTGCTGAAAACAACCAAAAAAACTGGACAAAATATACGAACCAACAATTTTCAAGACACTAAATCAGAGACAACAAAGAATAGCGTTCCCCAAGATAGGGAAAGTAAAGGAGATGAGCCCTATAATTGCCCAGTTTATCACGTTTATCACATGTTTCCAGGCCATGGCACAGGGAGATGAAACCTGCATGGAGCCTGGTGACAACATGAGTAAGAGCTGACAGTCTGGGGAAACTAAAGTGGGCAGAGTTCAAGAATGCCAGAGGACACAGGCTCATGGTAAGCAAACCTGAAGACCTACAAAGCACTGATGAGCGCATGTACTTAGAAAATTCAGGAGCAGGGCCTGTGCCCGCCAGCTGGCTCGGAGAGCCTCACCACTCAGAGGGCACTGGGGGAGGGATCATGTCAGTATTGAAGAATAGGTAGCCCTAGACCAGGGGTGGGCAACCTTTTTGTGAGTGCGTGCCAAAACCAGCAAAATCTCTGACTCAAGATTCTTCTGCGTACCAACCCTAATTTTTTGAGAACATGTTACGCCTACTTTATATCTCTTAAGGTGTAGGTATGTGAAGAACCTTGAAGAAATAATAAAATTCATTCGAGTGACAAAAACACAGTATATGATGATGAAAAATACATTTATTTTTTAATGTATACATGCTATGTAAAATTATTTATTTATCTAAGATGCACCTACACTGAATTTATCTGAAAAATAAAAAAGTCGATATTAAGAAAAAATTGCAAATGGAAGATTATAAGAGAGGGTTTCGCGTGCCAGCAAAAATTACTGGCGTGCCATGTTTGGGTGGTTACCCACCCCTGCCCTAGACTAAACATGGTTCCAGTCCCACCCTAAAAGCAAGACCTGAAAGGATTATACAGTTTTCAAGCAGCTTAACCACATTCCAGACAGAGCTCAAGAATATTTCTGGGAATACAAAAATATCTAGCAGCCAATGACAAAAATTTCAGTGTGTGGCATCCAGTACAAATTTACCAGCAGTGGGGGGCAAAAAATAAGAAAATATAACCCATAATAATAATAATAAAATACCACAGGCAACTAACCCAGAAATGACACAGATGTGAGAATTATCAGACAAAGACATTATCGCAATTGTAATTGTATTCCACCTGCTCTAAAGGTAAAGTAGAAACATAGAAGATATAATAGAAGACCCAAACTCATTTTTTAGAGATGAAAATTAAAATGTCTGAGATGAAAAATATTCTGGATAAGATTAAAGGCAGAGTAGATATTGCAAGGAAAAGATTAAACAACTTGGAAGACATAGCAATTGAAACAATCCAAGATGAAACACAGACAAAAAAAATTTAAAAAATAAACAAAGCATTAGTGAGCTGTGGGACATCTTTTTTTAAGATATGCTTTTATTGATTTTTTTTTTTAGAGAGAGAGGAAGAGAGAAACATCAATTGGCTGCTTCCTGCATGGCCTCACTGGATACCGAACCGCAACCCAGGCATGTGCTCTTGGCACATGGAATGACGCTCAACCAACTGAGCCACACTGGTAACATGGGACATCTTTCATATGGCTTAACATAGATGTAATTGGAACCTTCAAAGAAGAGGAGGGAAACAATTGGACACAGAAAAAGGAAAAAGGCAGAAGAAAAAGTGGCCCTAAATGTATCAAATTTGATGAAAGCTATAAACCTACAGAACCAAGCTCAACTAACCCCTAGCACAAGAAATACAAAGAAAATCACAACTAAGCACATCATCATTAAAGTGCCCAAAACTAGTGATAAAGAGAAATCTTAAACATAGCCAAAGTGGGGGAAAACATGCTATGCAGAGGAACACAGATAAGCATAACAGTCTATTTCTTGCTGGTATCTTTCCAGTAACAGACAGACAAACAAACAAACAAACAAATAGCAAATCTTTCAACACAGAACTGTATATAAGATGAAAACAGCTTTCAAAAAGAAAGGTGAAATAGACCTTCTTAGGCATGCAAAAAGTAAAGGTATTCATTTTTAGCTAGCCAACACTACAAGATATGTTAAAGGGAATTCTTTAGGCAGAAGAAAAACGATAGACGGAAATGTGAATTTACATTATAGAATGAAAAACATTGGAATTGTAACAAAATGGACGAATATGTAAGACTTTAATATTTTTTATCTCTTCAAAAGATGGCAGTTTAAGCAAAAAGAAAAATAACAGTGCAGTGAGTGGCTTATAGCATATATAGAAATAAAATATATGAATACAGCAATATATTGCCATGTATAAAGAACTATGGGGAAAATATGAGAAAACTGTCTCACCAAAAAGAGAATATCAATAAAGAAACAGAATTTACAAAAGAAAGAACACCAAATCTATATAAACTCTTCCAAAAAACTGAAGGGATGGGAATCATTCCCAACTCATTCCATGTGGTTAGTTTACCCTGATACCAAAACCAGCCTAAAACATAACAAGGAAAAAAAAAACTATAGACCTGTGTTCCTCATGAACAAAATGCAAACAATTTTAAATAAAATTTTAGAAATCAAGCCAATTTATGCTAAGAATGAAAGTTGGTTTACTATTTAAATATCTATGTTATTTACCACATTAAAACATTAAAAAATGCATATGGGTATCTTAACATGCAGAAAAAGTATTTGACAAAAATCCAACACTCATTCCTGATACAAACTCTTGGAAAACTAGAAAATGGAGGAAACTACCTGAAAGGGCATTTATGAAAAAAGCTCTATAATAATATCATAATTAATGGTAATAAAAAGAGACCGAATGCTTTCCCACTTATTTTCCATAAGGTCAGGAAGAAGAATGTCTACTCTCCTTGTACTTGGGTACAATGGACTCAGTTAAGTTAAAGAAATAGAGATGACCTTTTGGGTACATATTGGGCTATAAATAGTATTCACTAGCCTATGGTTTTCAAGTCATGAGAAATGTATCTTAATTCATCCTGATTCTAAGAAACTACGAGTACAGGGAAAGCCCAAAGGCTTTAGATGAACTGGAGCATTTAGACATATCTGAACTTCTCATGAAAACTTAGTTTCAGAAGCTCCTCAAACACTATGTTCGAAAGGAGAAGCCAAGCTGCTCTGACAGCCTTGAGAAGCTGGGATGTTTGTGAGGCTTTTTGAAATTGAATCTGGAGAGTATGGCAAGGATCTCTGCATCACCTGGAAACAGGTATCCAATGTAGTCAGAGTGACTACAGTCTTTCATTCACATATTAGGTAAAAAGTTTAAAAAACCTGTTAGTTCAAGGACAGTGAGAGCATTGTTTCCATGATGTATTAAATGTGGTCTGCCCTAATCAGTTTGGCTCAGTGGATAGAGCATCAGCCGGCGCGCCTCTTAGGGTCCTGGGTTCGATTCTGGTCAAGGGCATGTACCTTGGTTGCGGGCACATCCCCAGTGGGGAGTGTGCAAGAGGCAGCTGATCGATGTTTCTCTCTCATCGGTGTTCCTAACTCTCTATCCCTCTCCCTTCCTCTCTGTAAAAATCAATAAAATATATATTTTTTAAAAAATAAAATAAATGTGGTCATTTTTTTTGGTTGTTGAAATAGAGTTTGTCCTTATTGTTCCAGTTGATTCTTAAAATATTTTTTATTGAGTTTTAGAAAGAGAGGAAGGGGGAAAGAGGGAGAGAGAGGGAGGGAGGGAGGGAGGGAGGGAGGGAGAGAGAGAGAGAGAGAGAGAGAGAGAGAGAAAGAGAGAGAAACATCTATGTGAGAGCAAAACATCAATTGGCTGCCTATTGCACACCCATTTTTGGGGATCGAGCCCAAAACCAATGTGCCCTGACTGGGAAATGAACCTGCAACCCATTTGGTGATGGGATGACGCTCGACCAACTGAGCCACCCTGGCCAGGGCCAGTCTACTTTTTCATATGTGTAATCTCTCGTGGAGTATAATCTCCTCAGGGTCAGTAACTGTATTATCAACTATTATATAAAACTAGAGGCCCGGTGCACAAAAATTTGTGCACTCGGGGGAAGGTACCTCAGCCCGGCCTATGCCCTCTTGCAGTCTGGGACCCCTCGGAGGATGTCCACTGCTGGCTTAGGCCTGCTCCCTGGGAGATCGGGCCCAAGCTGGCAGTCAGACATCCCTCTGACAGCCCGGCAGCCTTCGGGGGATGTCCACCTGCCAGCGGGGAGCAGGCCTAAGCTAGTCGGACATCCTTAGCACTGCTGAGGGGGCGGGAGAGGCTCCCACCACCACCACTGTACTGGCAGCCGTCAGCCGTCAGCCTGGCTTGTGGCTGAGCAGAGCTCCCCCTGTGGGAGCGCACTGACCACCAGGGGGCAGCTCCTGCATTGAGCATCTGTCCCCTGGTGGTCAGTGTGTGTCATAGTGACCAGTCATTCCCAGTCGTTCTGCTGTTAGGGTCAATTTGCATATTACCCTTTTATTATATAGGATAGAGGCCTGTTGCATGGGTGGGGGCCGGCTGTTTTGCCTTAAGGGTGTCCCAGATCAGGGTGGGGGTCCCGCTGGGGTGCTTGGCATCCTGGGTGAGGGGATGATGGGTGTTTGCAGGCTGGTCACACCCCCTTCAGGGTGGGGGTCCCCACTGGGGTGCCTGGCCAGCCTGGGTGAGGGGCTGATGGCTGTTTGCAGGCTGGTCAAGCCCCCCCCCAGTGGGGACCCTCACCCCATGGAGGTTTGGCCAGCCTGGGTGAGGGGCTGATGGCTGTTTTCAGGCTGGCCACACCCCCTTAGGGTGGGGGGGGTCCCCACTGGGGTGCCTAGCCAGTCTGGGTGAGGGGCTGAAGGCCGTTTTCAGGCTGGCCAAGCCCCCCGGCGATGGAAGCTTCCAGCCTCTCCTTTTTTTTTTCTTTTTATTCTGGGATTTATTTACCTTCTACAATTAAAACTTTGTAGCCTTGAGAGGAACTCAGAGCCAGCCAGGGCGGGTGGGAGGGAAGCCTCCTGCTCGCTCCAGCTCCGTGGTCACGGCCGGCTGAAAGCAGGTAACTGGGGTTTATTTAACTTCTATAATTGAAACTTTGTTGCTTTGAGTGGAGCTCAGAGCTGGCCGCGGCGGGAAGCTTGGCTTCCTCCATCATTGGGGCAACCAAGCCTCCTGCTTGCTCCAGCTCCGTGGCTGCCAGCCGCCATCTTGGTTGGGTTAATTTGCATATAGTCACTCTGATGGGCTGGCGGGCGTGGCTTAAGGCATAGCGAAGGTATGGTCAATTTGCATGTTTGTCTTTTATTAGTGTAGATTTCAATTATTCAGAGACTGGAACTGAAAACATACCTGGCAGATAAAACAAAAAACAGAAAGACCTGGGATGTGTTTGGACCTTTTGACAGATAAGAGGGAAAGCCTGGAAAGAATGAAAAGCACAGATGAGGAAAGAGAGGGCCTATGATCTGGTACCGGATCACAGCCTCTCAGACCTTGTTTCTCCTCATGGAAAAGAGGGTTCAGAATACTGGTCTGCATCTCTCCCAGGGCAGTGGGGAGACTCAAATGTGATAATGTGCGTGACTATGCTCTGAAGCGATACAGGGCTATATATAGTGAATACATTTTCTCTGTCAAAAAGAAAGATTTTAAACTTATAGCCAAATGGTGTGTTACCAAGGAGCCTGACAACACTGAATATAGTTAAACACACACACACACACACACACACACACACACACACACACACACACCTGGGAATCAGGAGACAAATGGTCTTGGTCCTAGGCTGACATAAATGTGTCCTGTGCAATTTGCACAAGACCTTTCCTATTAGTTTTCTTGATTATAAAACAAGGGATACAGAAAGAATTTCTAAAGCATCTTCTAGGTCATGATTCGTGACTCTTTTAAGTGCCATTTAAAACTCATGCTTATCTCTTGTCTGTAGACTGAAATATTATCTTATAAAAGAATGCATGCTTTCATGTGATAATTCCTGTAAATTAGACTGTAATCTGAATCAGAATTTTTGAACCGGAAGACATTATTTTTCAAAATGTCAAAGCGTATAATAGGGTTAACTTGAAAAAGTATTTCCTTGAAGGAAACGCAGCAGGGATTATCTGTGTGCACGTGTGTAAGCATGCACTTATGTGTTACGGGGGTGATGGGAGGGCACAACAGATAGCTAATTTGTTCTAGCATGTTTGAGGCATGTAATAGTTTGCTAGTAATGTGAGTATAAAGTTTGGGCTTAAAATTAGGTACAAAACAATCTGCCATAACAAAAACTGAGAAATATTTGGGGAATGTTTTGATGTAATTTTTTGAAGTTAAAAGAGGAATTTTCTATTTATGTATTAAGTGATTCAGCAAGTGACAAATAAAAATACAAAACTTCCTAGAGATCTTTTAAAATAAATACCTCAAAATAGATTGCTCAAATACTTTAGACATTTGTAGAAAATGTACAATGCTAGTGTTCTGGGTACTACCTTTTTTCTTTAATGCCTAAAAATAGACATGTCATAATTTTTTTTTCACCACATAATCTACTTGTTTTCAGTTAATGTCATTTCAAAAGTTACTCAAACTAAGATAAATGACAAAATGGGTCCACAGAAAGAAAACTTTAGTCTGATATTTTAACTTAATTTCTTACAACTTTTCATACACTTCCTCAACGTCCAATCATTAAAATATTCTCCTCAAAGCAGCTAAACTCTTTTATCTTATATTATTTTTAATTATTTTTTTTTGTTAATCCTTACCCAAGGATATTTTTTCATTGATTCTTAGAGAGAGTGGAAGAGAGACATCAATGTGAGAGAGACACATCGATTGGTTGCCTCCAACAGGGTTGGTGACTGAGACTGCAACCAGGTACGTGCCTTTGAACCCACGACCCTTCAGTCCACAGGCCAATGCTCCATCCTCTGAGCCAAACTGGCCAGGGCAACAGCTAAATAAACTCTTTTAAAAACTAATGATCTGAAATTTAACTAAGAGTGTGATGTTTTGAAAAGGAAAATGAGAAATTGTCCTAATAAAAAATGCCAACTATCTATCACTGTAAATTATTTAGGAAGAGAAGTTGCTTACTGTGTCATAGATTCTGAGCCACATCTGAAATCCTGAGACTTGTCCTTGTTGACGGACTATTGTAAAAGAAGAAGAAAACAAACAGTAAGTCAAAAATTAGAGAAGATGATCAGGTAATATTCACATGCTGAAAACCCATCAACTTGCTGAAGGAGGAGAGAGCATGCCAGGCTCTGAACACAACTAAACCAACAGTTCTCTTAAGTGCTCTGTAAGGAAAGCCAGCTTACAGGCGTGTGGCAAACAGAGTCCTACAGCATCAGCCTAAATTAATCTAGTAATACTATATGGTTTGCTACTTAAGTTCTTTGCATCTTGACTTCGTAATCTCTTCAGTATATTCTATATTTTCACAGTCTACTCAACTATATGTAAAATATTGAATCAGAGTTCTTTCCCCCCTGTCCACACAACCTCTCAGACAGTTGTTTTGTGACTTCCATTCCTCTTCATGGATACCCTTGATTTGGAGAGGAAGGGATGAAGAGAGGAAGACGAGCAAAGCAAAAAGATGAATTAAAAGGATGAGAACCTAGAGACTCCTGCTTCCTCAAACCTCTCAACTTCTTACTGATGCTTTTAAATTTAGATGCAGCGAGACTTAAACATGAAAGGAATGATTAGTGGAATGATTTTAAGTGCTCTTACTGATTAAATGGAGATTAGCCAAGAAGAAAATAACTCATAAATAGCTTTGTAAAAGAGAAATGGGCCATGCAAAGAACTCATCCAAATATTTCTTATACACTTGAAGAATGAGTGGAAAATTAAGTAAGTGTTCACTTAATGCTTGCTGTAACTAGCACACCAGCTTAAAGCAAATTTGATATAAAAATACTATAGCCCCATTTTTACAAGCTGTTTATATAATCCTGATATCTCTACCTTTTCCATATAATTCAAATTGGTAATTTGTTTATATCCACTTTGTAGGAGTTTTTTAAAAAAGAGAGAGAAAAACAACAATAATCAGGGTTGGTGGTTAAATTCTAGCCTTGGTTCTGTCATTAATCCTCTATGTGACTGAAGTAAGTCGCTTCTCTTGGGGGTCTGTTTTTTACTTGAAAATGGACAGCAGGAGCTCAGAATGGAGGCATGAACTATCACAGCACCATTCTCTATTTTACAAATGAGCAAGTGGAGGCCCAGAGTCACCAAGGGTATAGAAGTTGCCTAAAGGTTACGATCCTGCCTTTCAAAATGATTTAACAACAAAATAATTTTTCAGTACAAATTTGTTTGGAAGCCTCGTATATAAACACTTAAAGGTAGCGGTACTCTAGGTAAAGCAAGGTTTGGTGGCCCGGACACCTTGTCCCCCCGCCCACCCTAGAGCCGAGGAATCGAGATCTACAGAGAGTTCACAACTGGACTAGACAACTTCCTCAGGTCTCCTCTATTCCTCAAGTTCTGTTTCCAGGAGCACAGTTTTACGATTTTAAATAGTCATATAGATTTGATTCTTTGATCTTAAAAATTTATTATAATGTGAGTTGTATTTGATGTTAAATCCTCCAATTACAATGCTTTCACTTAAGGACAAAATATTCCTCTGCATTAAGATGCAGTTTCCACACATATACTAAAAGGTGAAGACCTTCATTGTGATTCATGATTTGTAGTTTTGGATACTAATGTTACCCATTAAACAACACATACTTGTCGAACACCACTCTACCAGTGAGGCACTGTGCTGGACACCAGGGATACAAAGCCGGGAGGCTCAAGGAGGTTGTACTCAAAAGGGGACAGGCATGGACACAGCTAAGGAGGCAGAGGGAGATAGACGTTATGACAAAGGTGAACAGGAAATGTGTGGGGGAAAAGAACACAAGGCTTGAATTGTAACTGAGGCTTTTGAGAAGGATTCAGAGGAAGGAGCGTTTCATTAGATCTTAAGGGATAAATTGAAATTCTGATAATTGGAGAAGCACCAAAAACGACATAGTTCAAGAAAATGGGGTGAGCAAAGGTTTGAGGGTTGTGTCTGCAGGGCAGCATACTCAGGAGCCTGTTTTGGAGGATGAGGAAAAGTAGGTCAAAACTTCTACTGGGATCTCAAAAAAATTCATGAAATTTGGACTATGTGGACAAATGTAGAGTCAACTAAGATTTCTGAGCTGGGAAGTCATGACTTGATTTCCATTTTAGGAAAGTCTCTCCAGCAGGCAGGTAAAAGGAACATTAAAGGCTGGAGCATGGGAGAATCAAGACTGCTGTAGGCAGGGATCAGGGGGCTGTTTCATAGCAATGCTCTTCCCAAGCTCTTCCCCCTCCAAAAAACCTGGCATCCTTTATTGACTTCCACCCTTTATCCTTTTCATTCTTTACACTTCATTATTCCCATGGATTCAACAGCACATTTATGCTAATGACTTCCAACTCTATACAATGAACTCAGATCTCCTGTTTTCTTCATACTGATTTGGCAATCGTTAGTTTTCACCAAATCTTATAAACATAGTAGTTTTTCTAAAACAGCTGGATCCATAAATTTTCATCAAAAGTGGCTTTTAAGTCTGAGTTCTCTTTTTTTTGAAAGATATATATGTGTGTGTGTGTGTGTGTATATATATATATATATATACATATATATATATATATATATATATATATATAATCTTTTTGAGGCCCAGTGCACGGGAGGGGGGGGGTCCCTCAGCCCGACCTGCACCCTCTCCAATCTGGGAGCCCTCAGGGGATGTCCTACTGATGGTTTAGGCCTGATCCCCGTGGTTCTCTGCTCTCTGTGGACCTGCTTGCTCGACGCCACCGCAGGCCCTGGTGTCTGCTCGCTGCGGGGGACTGCTTGCTGCTCGCCCCTGCGGTGAGGGCTTAAAGGACTGGGGGACTCCGGTGGTGCTGAGGGGACTGGGCGCCACCATCTTGTGGCTATGGGTGCCATCATCCTTGTTTCGAAGTGATGGTCAATTTGCATATTCCATTTTTATTAGATAGGATTGATTTTTTGGAGAGGAAGGGAGAGGGATAGAGAGGTAGAAACATTAATAATGAAAGAGAATCATTGATTGGCTGCCTCCTGCACACCCCACACTGAGGATCGAGCCCGCAACCCAGGCATACTAGTATGCCCTGCCCGGGAATTGAACCGTGACCTCCTGAGGTTGATGCTCAACCACTGAGCCACTTCAGCCAGGATTAAGTCTGAGTTTTCAAATCTCTCCTGAGCCCCATAGAAGCCTTTAAGAGGTTTGTAATTGGCTGCTGTACATATACTCAAACTTCATGTGTCTCAAAAGTGAAATTCTTATTTTCTTATACATAAAGGTGTTCAAAATGGAAACCTATATTTCTCCTTTTCCTGCATGTGGATTTAGTTACCAAATCCTAGTTTCTCAATGTTTGGCTTGGATTACTGCAATAGCCCTTCCTGCTCCTACTTCTTCTACTACTGCTTTTCCCTAGTCTTTTCAGAGTTTCTAGAATGAGCTTTTGAAAGAACCAATTTGATGTCTTCTTCCATGCTTTACATCAGTGGTTCCCAACCTTTTTTTGGCCATGCCCCACCTAAGCATCTCTAAAATCCTGATGCCCCCCACCCCCCGGGACATATAAATCTTATTATTCAAAAGGGAACTTCTATTCATGTGGAGGAAGCCTAAAAGGCCATTAACTTGGTCTAAACAAGCTTCCAAAGAACATGGCATCCATGAAAGAGAAAAATAAAAGAATGAAAGGACAGTTAAAGTACTGAGGAAGTAATCACTAAGAAATTGTTTAAAAAAATAATATAAGTGCCCATCAACAGATGGATTAGAATGGATTAGAAAATTGTGGTACATCTACACAATGGAATACTACGCTGCTGTAAAAAAAGAAGGAATTCTTACCATTTGCAACAGCATGGATGAAACTGGAGAGCATTATGCTAAGTGAAATAAGCCAGTCAATGAAAGAAAAATACCACATAATCTCACTCATATATGGATAATGAAGACCATTATAAACTGATGAACAAAAGTAGATACAGAGGCAGAGCAGCATCGAACAGACTGTCAAACTACAGCGGGAAGGCCAAGGAGGTTTGGGGGGTGGTGGTAAGAGATCAACCGAAGGACTTGTATGCATGCATATAAGCATAACCAATGGACACAAGACACTGGGGGGTAGGGGAGGTTGGGGGAAGATCAAGGGGGGAAAAAAAGGAGACATACGTACTACTTTTTGTAATACTTTAAAAATTAAAATAATAATAATATGAAGCGATATGAAAAAATAACAAATAAAGTTTCAAAACATATCATAGAGAACTGAAATGCATAAATATGCCACAATATGTATTTATATACTGTATATAAGGCCCCTAGAACCATAAGAAATGCAAAAAATTCATTGTATTCATTGTTATAACTCATTCTTGAATTGCTCCCCATAAAAATCAAATTGCACCCCTGTGGGGCATGTGTCCCATGAAGGGAACCACTGCTTTACATCCTTTGTTGTCTCCCTACTGACCTTTAGGATAAAACCCAGCTCTTAAACATGCCATACAAGAACCTTCCTGATTCTATCTACTTACTTGTTGAGGTTCCGCTCTGTTTTTAATTTTGCATCCTAAGCTCCAGCCATGATGAAATATTTGTGGTGGCCCAAGTGTATAATGCCTTACAATATATCTACTCAGTTTGCCTCAAATGCACTTTCTCCTACAAAGCTCAATTTAGAAATGAACTTCTGTGGAAAGCTTTTGCTGATTTCATTATGCTTAGGTCAGGGACCATTTCTATTTATTCCCCTAGCATTTAATATAGAACTCTATCAAAACACTTCTATTATACTGTAAACCCCTCTGATGTTTGACTATCTACCTCCTCTTTTGAGAGAGAACTAAAGAATTACAGAAATACAGAGAAGGCAGGCATGAGAAGCTGAGGCAATTAAGGTTGAATATCTTCTCTTCAAGAAAGCATGGAGACAAAGTCAAGTAGGAGTGAGAGCTTAAGAGCTTGAAAAAGGTGGACATTATTTTGATCAGCCAGGAACTGTAAGGAATGGGATAGGGAGTCAATCTGGAAGGACAATGAATGAATGGTCAAGACCATGGGCTTCATTAAGGCTGGAATCAGAAATAGACGCAGACAACCAATACAATTATGTGACTTTCTTCAGCAATGATAAATTCCAGAGTAGAAGTGAGAAAAATGGATAACTGGTTTACCCTCAGGCCTGGGGACTGATAAGACAGGTGTGCAAAGTCACACACACCAAGCACAATGTATACATCTGGCATCAAACAGATAAATAATTGCTTCCATGCATTTATTTCCTGGTGGTCTAAATGACCTGGATTGGGGAGAGTGAAAATTGATTGCAGATAACCAAAAAGGCAGGAAACATCAGAATACCCCCCTTTAAAAAAAAAAAGAATGTTTTTATTGATTTTAGAGAGAGAAGAAAGAAGAGAGGGAGAGAAAGAAAAGTGTTGTTTGGCAGCCTCCTGCACACCCCCCACTAGGAATTGAGCCCACAACCTTGGCATGTGCACTGAACAGGAATCGAACCGGTGACCTCTCAGTGCATGCGATGATGTTCAACCAACTTAGCCACACTGGGTAGGCCCTCCCCCCAGCCCCTTTTGAATTCCTGCACACTAAAGAATCATTTGGATCACCCAATTCATCTTTTAGGCAGAACTATTCCCTAGAGATGGGAGATTAGGGAAGAAACCTGGAGACACTGGAGGAGAACTGGCAGTTTTACGAAGTCCACTGTCACCCTCTGTGCACTGCTGAACATCTGCCTGTGTGCTACTCCATCACTGCTGATGTCCCCGACAGGGGTCAGGTCTGACCTCAGTACAGTTGCTCCTATTGGTTTACCCGATCCTTTATTCAGTAAACATTTAGTTATACCTGCTTTGCACCTGATGCTGGTAATTCAATTTTGAACAAAATAGCACCTGTCTTCAAGGAACTCTTAGCCCTTTTACTTCTATCCAAAAAGAAAGAAAGGAATAGAAGAAAAAAGTCATATGCATGAGCCATGAGAGGAGAAGCAGTAAGAGATGCTTTTCCTTTTGACCTAATTTCCTTTACCTAATCTTTTCCTTCTTCAATCTTCATTATACTTACAGTCTGTCAGCAGTCCAATCTAAATGATTCCTTATTCCTCATCATCTCAGTATGTGTACATGTGTGTCTGTTTGTCTTATCATCCATCCATCTATCTACCTACCTATTTATATTAGTTTACACAAAATTGTTTGACCATGTGGCTTTTAAATTTGTACTTCAGGTGCCTTCTTCACAGGTTTATATCCACCATGTATATCTAAGCACAAACCATTTTGTTTTATAATATTTATAACGTACACACTTAGCAGCTATAACAGATTAAATAATTATACACGGGATTTGTGGTAACTACAAAAGTTGCCATAAAAAAACCTTATTCCTGCCTGTGAGTTTAAGGACGGGGTAATATGTAGCCTTCCCGATCTCGGAGGAATGCTTTCCCACAGTTATCCTGGGAATGAGGCGGCTTTCTAGTCAGCGACTCTGAAGCTGGCATGGCAGACTGGAGAGCATGTTTCACAAGGGGATGCCGGTCTTTGGAGATACAGTCTACGTATCTCCTCTGTGTAAGGTACACCAATGTGTAAGAGGCTGCTGCTTAAGCACACCCATAGTAATGGGGAAGCAGAAATAGGGGTAAAAGAAAAGACTCAAGTACAACAAAGCTCAGTAAAACAGTGATAAAAGCAAACCTGTTGTACTATGTTGAATGAGATCTTTTATGGTATGTGTGGATAAAAGAGACACTTAAGTAAAAAAGGTTCTTCTCTTTTTATGTCAACTAAAGGAGAATGATATTAAAACTAGAGGCCATTATGACACTGTCATTGTGACTGCTAAGTAATAACAAGAACATTAGCATACAGTTCATTTTCAATGGCCTATGGGAAGAGTAGCTTAATTTATCAAGCAAAGGAAATAAATGGTAGTCAAGAGCTATCTAAATTTAATTAAGAGATATTTTTATATAAGCTCTTCAGGTTGAGCCTCACACAGCTGGCTGGATACATCTCTACATAAATCTGTTGTTTTAAAGGAGGGCAGTCTATAGCTGCAATACAAATATTTACATATTTGCCAGTAATGAAAAACATGAAAGCAAAATTTCATGAAAAGGATCTTAAAATAAGGAAAATTTTTATTTAAAGGAAAAACATACATCCACACACAATATTATATACTTTTAAAAAAATAAAATAGAACAGTTCTCAATGGTGTGTGTGTGTGTGTACGAGAGAGAGAGAGAGAGAGAGAGAGAGAGAGAGAGAGAGATTCTGAAAATTTGGCAATGTCTGGGGGACACTTTTCATTATTATAATTGGAGGGTGTTAGTGTTTCTGGCACCTAATGGGTAGAGGCAGGGATGCTGCTAAACATCCTAAAATGCACATTCCCCCCAAACAAAGAATTATCTAGCCCCAAATGCCAATAGTGCCAAGGTTGAGAAACCCTGCAGTGCTTGATGGAACAAGAGGGCAGCAGATTAGGGTGTCCAAGAACTTCTGAAAAAAGGTCATGCTGATTGTGGAGTCAGAAGACAGGGTGACTGATAAGCATCAATTCTGCCACTATCTAAAACAGTAGTTCTCAACCTTCCTAATGCCGCGACCCTTTAATACAGTTCCTCATGTTGTGGTGACTCCCAACCATAAAATTATTTTCATTGCTACTTCATAACTGTAATTTTGCTACTGTTAGGAATCGTAATGTAAACATCTGATATGCAGGATGTATTTTCATTGTTACAAATTGAACTTAATTAAAGCATAGTGATTAATCACAAAAACAATATGTAATTATATATGTATTTCCCAATGGTCTTAGGCGACCCCTGTGAAAGGGTCGTTCGACCCCCAACGGGGTCGCGACCCACAGGTTGAGAACCACTGATCTAAAAGGACAATTTACAACTAGGAATGATTGGTTGGAAGCTCTCCCAATAACATCTTTCACATTTTAGATCTGTGATAGATTGTGAGAGGATATTATTCATATTTAAGTTAACCTTTGAAAATACAATCACGAAAAGCAAACACTATCATTTTATCAAACAACCCTTACTGTCAGAAGGGTAGTACTGGGCCAAGTAGAACATTGGTTTGATGTAGCACAACATTACTTATTTTATACTTTTTGTACATCATTATTCAAAGAATAAAATCTATACTTGACTTCTCAGAAGAAACGTCCTACAAATACTTTTCAGTGGTTTATTGGAACAATTATGAACTCTTTATTGAGAATTTATATTATTCTCTAAACTGAGTTTTTATGGAAAGTCTGTATAAGAAAATTAGAGGCTGGACTCAGAGCTTCAAATCAGCTGAATAATCAGTGGGTTGCTAAAATTGAAAACAATTTCTCCCTTTTATTTTGTAAAAATATTAAGTAACTGAAGTTAGAAAGACATCAAGGAAATGATACATACCTAGTTTTGGGATGGAGACTGAAGAGGTATTCTCTCACAGTCCATTTATTTCAGAACCACCGGCAGTAATCTAGCTCCTACCCCCAGGTTAGGTAAATTGAAAAGACAAGCAGCCTGGGAGGGGGGTTATTCAGTTTGTTGAGGGTAATGAGGTTCTGAAAACTTGGAGGGGAATTGCCCAAAGTAGCAAGGAAACTGAGGGAAGAGACAAAGCAGGGGCGGAAGTACACATGCCAAATACAATGGCCAATGCAAAGGTATAAAGAAGAGAATGAGTAGCAGAATTGGTCCCCAGACCTTTAAGAAAGTCAAGACCTAATGAGTTCCTTTCAGGGAAAGAGAGATTGTGAAGGCTTTTAAAGTTTGAGTAACATGGCCAGTGAGGCTCAATATTTGAGCATCAACTCATGAACCCGGAGGTCACGGTTCGATTCCCCATCAGGGCACATGCCTGGGTTGCGACCTTGGTCCCCAGGAGGGGGTGTGTAGGAGGCAGCTGACTGATGTTGATGGTTCTCTCTCATTGATGTTTCTCTCTCTCTCCTTCTCTCTGAAATCAATAATTTTTTTTAAAAAAGTTCCTCTGTGTAGAGCAGTAAGAGACTATACTGTTGCGATCTCTGGTGTGAGGTGACTCACACTGGCTTTGCTGTCACATCACTGGAGTCCTGCACACTTTCTTTGTGGGACAAATATTTTTCAAACGTAAATGACATTTTTTGAAATCAATATTTTTTCCTCAAAATATTTATGTTATTGAAACAAATTATGGGGGGAAAGAAATACATACCAGTGTTGCCTATACTGAGACTCTTCATGGGTACAAATAAATTCTTTAGTTTTACTTATATGATTTTGATTTTGTTCTCTTTGGATAAAGAAAAAACATTCAATTATTCCTGAAATTTAAAAGCAAATCCAAGCATATATTAATTTTATCTATTTAATATATCATATAACTGTATTTTCTTTGATAAACAAAATTACTAAACTAAAAAAGATATAAATTGATACAGGAAGGAGGCAATACTAATTATGATTGCATTTTCAATGATTCAGTGTACATTAACTAACTTCTAAGTATTTGGAAGAACTATTTTGCCATACCAAAAAAAACCACTGTCTACTATAAATTTGTTGTTGGATTTAACACAGTAATAAAATCATATTACTCCTCTGGTTAAAAATAATTTAGATGAACTCCTGGTACAAGGAACAGTAGATGGAAAAAACATTTTTTCCTATATGAAGTGATTTTTTAAGATAGTGAAATATAACACAATTAATCCAGGTTTTAAAAACTGTCTACTTTTGAGATGAAGAGGGCAAATGAAAATTAGATATTTTGTGAACACATACATGCTTACTGTTTTTCTGAGATGTTGACAGAATTGCCAATGTAAAATTTTGTGTGGGTGTGTTTGGCTGGAAGCAAAACCACCATTGTTATCTGATCCTTTTGGGTTCTTTCCTCTTGTTCTGTACTAGACAAAAAAGCAGCTGGCCCTTAATAAGTGGAATATGCACGTTGGTTTAGGAACCAGCTCTCTTTTGAATTGATCCAGCCTGCTCTCACTGACTACATGCTAAATAAAAAACTGAAAATAATTAAAACTCTTGCCACATGAAGAGATGAGTTATAATGGATATCTTTATAATTCCCTTAGAATAGCAAAACTAATAACTATTATTCATTTAGTGAGTTTTTAGATAGACATAAGCAAAAATATCATATCAATTTCTCCACATTCACATATATAATCCTGTGCATAATTATTACTATATGTCTGGTATTAAAAAAACATGACTTGTTTTTTGTCAATGTTTAAACATTTATAGAAGATAGAGGGTAATTTTCTACTTGGGTTTTTAAAAAATATGTTTTTATTGATTTTAGAGAGAGGAAGGGAGAGGGAGAGAGAAACATCAATCGGCTGCCTCTTGCATGTCCCTACCAGAAACTGGGGCAACGCAGGCATGTGCCCTGACTGGGAACTGAACTGGTGACCTCTCCGTGCATGGGATCACACTTGATCAATTGAGCCACATTGCCAGGGCTGGGTTTTGTTTTTATAACAATAAAAAAAGGAAACCAAGTGTTTTCAGAAATTAAAAAAACACCTGGGCATTTTAGGAATAAAAAAAAGAAAATTGGCCATTTTAGTATTTAAAACTGTTAAACAGAATTGTCTGTGCTAATAAGAAAAGATATCCAAGATATATTATGAAAGGTAATCATCAGAATATTAAGTATGATTCTAGTTTCATCAAAACATAGACATGAATAAAGACATGTATATTTACATGTGCAGAGAACATTTTAAACAGGAAATGCAAGTTACAGTGGATGAATTTTAGGACAGAGTTTTATTTTTTATTTACAGTATTCTTTATTGGTTGAATTTTTAAAACTATGTGCATATATTACTTTAATAGAGCAACCTAAAATAATTATATTTTAAAAAAGGAATTTAACAACTTCCCTCCCCAATAAATGAAGGATATAGGTATAGCAAATGATATAGGATAGCAAAAAGTAAAAAGCCTAAAAAAATGTCCTCCTCAAAAAACCAACAAAAAAAACCCACAAAGTTGTTAGCATGATATATATATTTTAAGCTATCCTCCCAGATAGCACAGATAGTCTTCCTCCTATTAGCTCCAAATTTACAGCACAGTGTGATAAAAATGTTCTGGAATGAGTTTGAGGACAAGTCTACTCTCATGTCCCTGTGGTAGAGATAGTGACTGATTCGTTTGGGGATTCTCTAGCCTATGGTGGAGAATCACTAACTCAAGCCTGTCCCCTCCCCCTGCAGTGGGAGAGCGAATGCTTCCATCACCCACTAACATTTCAATGAACCAGATGAAATGTTGGAAGGGACCTGGCACATTTAGCAACAGAACAGGTGTGTTCCACTTGGAAGAACTTAATAAGATCCAGCAGCTGCCAAGCTATTAAAAGGTATAATTTTACTGCTCATTCTGTAGTTTGAACAGAAATAATTTAAAAAGAAAACAATTCAGGAGGCTTCTTTCCTTTTTTCCTTAAAAGGTATAAAGACTAAAATTCTAAAGATGTCCACATGAAGAAGGGTACAATGAAACAAGCATAACACAGGGATGTAAAAAACCAATGTTACACAAAACGTGGCTAGCTGTCCAGGTGACAGCTGTCGGTGACTCGGTGGTGGAGGGAACAGGGCTGGCCTGAGAACATGGGGCCAAGCTGCTAATTAGGAGTGGTGTTTGGAATGTGACTCTTACAACCCTCTTGGATCTCGATTTCCTCATCTATAAAATGAAGGGAGTTGACTAGAATCACTGGGGATGATCTTTCAGTTCCTTCTATGTCACCAGTTTTCTAATTCTATGAACTTAGGACCCTCCTCCACTTCTAGTCACTTTTCAGAGACAACTTTTCATGTTCTTCTTTTTGTAAAACATATCTTATATATGATAATAAAAATAAAACTTACATATGAAATTAAACATCTGACAGAATTTGTGGTAGGTTTATAAGGCAGGATCTTGATAAGATCAAACCATATAAATTCTGATAAAGAAACTAAACTGAAGACATGCAACTGTGCCAGGTGCTGAGGAAGCCCAGTTACACATTTCTCAAGGGCTGGCTGTTTGCGTCATCACTCAGAGCGTACCTGAGGCATTTTGAATACCTGGAACAACATTACCAGTTCTCAGGACTTCTTTTTACATAAGTGTAGGTCATTCTTTATACTTTTCCCCACAGGGAAATAAAACATTGTCAAACTATACAAGTGGTAAATTCCTAAGAGGAAAATATATGTAGGAGTCTATTATAATGCATGGATTCAGACAAAGCAGACCAAATCAACAAAAGCAATTATGTATCTTAAATGTTAAAGTCCAATCTGAGTTCCATCTCCTCCATGATAACCTTTCTACGCCCTTGTCCAAATGGATTCCTATCTCTGCAACTCCCTTGCATTAGCTGTTTTATGTTTTTCAATGTTTTACTTTGAGATCTATTAGAATTAGGGTTTGGTAGCAGTTGGTTAGCCTGAAGCACTCCTCAAGGGTCAAGAAGAATTAGTCTGCAGTGATATGGATATAAAGGTGTATTTTAAGCATGAAGATCAGTCTGCGAGAGGAAAAGGCACACAATACTATGATGCAGTGAGTTCTAAGTAGAGGACTGGCATAGGCAGTGAGAACTGGGAGTCTTGGAAGCAAGTGAGAGGTCTCTATCATGGTAACACAGGAGCACCAGGAAGAGAAAGGGCAGTGCCAACTTCACAGGCAGCCAGTAAGAGTTCCTTATATCTCCTCTGGCTGAGTCAGAATTAGTTCAAGGCTATTGGCCAGGAACACACAGAGGTGGGGGTTAGGTGACCCCAATGTCAAAGATCAGCATGATACAGCATCAGGGATACTGGTAAGCCACTGCAATGAAGACTGTATCTATAACCCTAGCTGGTCTGGCTCAGCAGACAGAGCTTTGAACTGTGGACCGAAAGATCCTGGGTTCGATTCTGGTCAAGGGCACGTACGTCAGTTGCAGGCTCCTCCCTGGCTGGGTCCTGGTTGGGCATATGCAGGAGGCAACCAATTGATGTGTCTCTCTCACATCGATGTTTCTCTCTGTCTTTCCCTCTCTCTTCCACTCTCCCTAAAAATCAATGGAAAAATATCCTTGTGTGAGGATTAACAAAACAAACAAACAAACAAACAAACAAAAGACTGTATCTATCATAGCCTCTCACGCAGTTCCTGACATAGACTACAAATATCATTAGCTGTCTTGATGACTATGCCAATGTTATAAATATTTTGAAAATTGATATTATCATCTTCCTAAATCCTTAAATCTGGTGAATTCCAAACAGTGGATAATATTACACATGTAGCATTTGACCATAGTCAAATTCCTTGCCAATCCTTTCAACATGTATCCCAGGCTGTCAGAGGCAACCATCACCATATATCCTTGCTGTATGTGAAACTGGCTTTTTATTGAGAAACTATTTTTCTTTCAGTTCCGTACAGGATAGGCTGTTCATTCTCACATAATCCAACCATGAACCACAGGGACTTGGAGTTAGCACTGGCCTCTTAGCTCTCTGTTGCTGATTGCAGGCTATTATACATTCAAAGCACTTCACACCTGGCCATAATATCCTCTATCTTTGAAGCTGTTACCCTCAGACATTGTGATTGTGGTCACTCTAATAATGGTTATCAATGTTGGCTGCACATTAAAATAACCTGGAAAGCTTTTGAAATCCACCCAGACCAATTAAACCGATTTGTGGGTGTGGGGACAAGCACCAGCATTTTTATTTTATTTTATTTCTTAGGCGATTTCAATGTAAAACCAAAGTTGAGACATCTGCTCTACCACAAGAATTAAGGACTTCAACTATTGGTTCACCCCAACTCTTGCAATCATTCTGGAATTTTAATATCAAAGAGAAAATCTATGCAACACTTGGTCTTCATTCCTTGGGCAGGTCCTTCAATCTGACTTCAACTCTTACATTCAACTCCATGAATTTATCATAACCTTGAGCTGCTTAACATCTGAAATACTAATTAAGCAAGTTTCTTGATTTACAGGCCATAGTTCCAGGTAAACACCTTTCTGCATGACACTATGCCTCCACCTGGGCATGGGTAGTTTATGGCAACCTTGCAGAGAACCCTGCTTTCTAAGTTGGCTAGTCTCCTGATTCCACATCCTTTCCAATCTGGCTGATCTTCCATAATGTGTGAATTCAGCGACTCTCTACCCAATGATATCAAGTCTCTAATTCTCTTGGCCTCTATCACACCCACAACTCCAATTATATATCAAACCAGATTTGTCTTCTCCACTCCTATGTCCTAGATGTGGAGCACTACTGAAGAAAACCATCCAACTACATAAAATTATGTTCCCTACATTTTCATGGTATTCAAACAGCAGCTCTCAGAACTACTCAGAAATCTCTTTATATGTCCCAAATGATCTCCTGCTCCTACTGTCCTCAAGGTATTCTAACAGTCACTATTCTTCTTCCTACCTCACACCTTTTGCCCTCACATTTGAAGTGAACCTTCATTTCTGTTTTTGAGAACAAAAAGACATTCTTAATTTCTAGACTCCCACTTTATTAACTTATCTGCATCCTCATTCATATTTATCTGTCTCAGAGAGGTGCTGCTCTAAGGCAATATTAATCTATCAACCAGTCTTTCCAATAAAAACCTCCTGCTTTCTCCAAGATCCATGTGTGCTTTCTTTATCTACCTTGAACCCGATCATGTCCATTGGCTTTGTCTTCTTAGAACATAATTGTATGTGTCACTCCAATATTTAAAAAGTCATTTCTGGAACGGGGTCTCCCTCCAGTCACTGCTTGACTTCTTTTAAGTGAAGCTCTGGGAAGACTTCCATGTGTTCTCTTGCTGAGTCCACATTCTACTCTTCAATCCGTGTCATACTATTGATATGCAGAGGTGTCAAGGTCCTTTTCATTATCAAATGCTTAGACAACCTGTGATTGGCCATTTCTCATACTACTGAATATATACTCTCCTTGAACCTCTCTTCTCTCTGGCTTCCATGGCACTTTTTTTTCCTGGATCTTTCCTTCCCCTTTGACTATTATTTCTTAATCTTCTCTTCCTTTGCTTGTCCCTTAAATACTAGAGTTCAATTGGAATTCTGTCCTTAGATTTTTCTCTTAGAAGTCTACAGTGTCTATTCTATCTCCTCATTATGAGCTTCAACTCTATTGATGCAATACAATGAATACACTAGCTCCTTCCCCGTTTTATTTTGAAGCCCTACCTTCTCTCAAATTCCAGTTCTGAATTTCTGGCTCCTTAGTGAATATTTGCACCTGGGAGCACTATAAAGACTATTAACAAATCAAGATATCTAAAACTGAACTCATTACATCCTACTCCCTACCATTCCTTGTTTCTATCTCCCCAGATCTTCCTTATTCTGTTATTATTTCTGTGGTACCACTATCCATTTACTCAGCACAATTCTTAGATTCCAATATCACTAATCACATCCAATTACAAAATCCTGTGAATAATACCCTTCCCTTCTATCTCCACTAGCTCAGGCTTTTATACTTTATTTTGAACTTACTTTCTTGTCCCAGGTCTTAGCTACCTCTAATTCAATCACCATGCTGCCACTAGAATATTTTTAACATGCATATCTGTATATGACACTTCCTGGATTCCCTTCTCCAGGGGCTCCCCTTTGCCTGAAGAATACAATCTAAGCATCTTAGCAGAGTACACTGGGCTCCTGCATTTCTTCTGTCCTTCTCTCCATTTGGCCCTATACTCCAGAAAACAATCATACTTTATCACACCTTACTCAAGTTGTTCCCTCTGCTGGAATGCTTTTTCTAAGATCATCTACGTAGCACATACTTTTCATCCTATTAGCCTCAGCTCAAGCATGACCTCCTCGGGGAACTCTTCCTGGACTCCCCAGGCAGAGTTAGAGGGTGTCTTGCTGTGTGTTCTCAATACACTGTGCACATATCTTCACTATAGTTCCTACCATATTCTGTTGCAATTGTCTACTTGTAGGTATCTCACCCACCAGCCTCAAGGGCAAGTGCTTTGTCTACTCAATCTTGTTTCAGTGAGGACTAATGCTCAGCATAGAAATAAGCACTCAATAAATATAGGCTGAATGACTAATGATACATGATAGGTTCAATTGTTTAAAAACTCTATACCCTACTACTTCATGTTATTAAGAAGTGAAGTTATTCCATCTAAAGCAAAAGCTAATGTCACAGAATAAAATAAGTTCAATAAGTAAAATATGTGATATGGCACACTGCTTATTAAACTTTGCACCAAAGTATTACTAGTATCAGAAGAATACTGACTGAGGGATTTGAAGGCCTAAGCTAAAAAACATGAAATTTTTCTGGCTGATAATATATCCATACTCATTTTAATCTGAAAATATTTTAAATTTCTAGCAAGTAAAAGGAATGCTCCAGGAAGATAGGACATCTTTATTCTGTGGGCCCCAATGACCTTTAGCACACATGTGTACCTCTCAGGTGGGGCTAATAACAGGGTTAGAATCGTCATTACAGAAACAAATATAGGATGGAAATAGCATCACACTTGAGGTCACAAGTTCTACTCTGGATCCTTGTCCCATTACTGGGACTGTGTCTTGAGGTCTACTTTAATCTCTGAGCCTCCTCAGTTTCCTTATCTAGAAAATGGCTACAGTAATATTTGCCTTACATATTTCATAATATTGGTGCCAATATTAAAAGAAATAATAATGTAATCAATAAAGGATATAAGCATGAAAAATAAAGTAATATTTTATCCAGAGAGAGTGAAAATCAAAACACATATGCTATACATTTTCTTGAAAACATTTACCTTTTGAGAAGATAAAGAAGGTTTTTCCATTTTGGCTTTTTCCTTGGGGGTTAAAGGAGGGGATCGTTCCTTAATCTCTGGAGGCAGTTCTCGGTACAGTGCTGGAATTGAAAAAGAAATTCAGGCAATCAAATTGAGAAGCATTATTTCATGGGGGAAAAAACAACAGTGGGGGCAGATAGAAAGCCAAAGAATTGGGTGTAAAAATAAGCTACCTGACACTGTTAAGGCGACTGGAAATCTTACACATTAATTATCAAAAAAACATAACTTATAATTGTAAAGTTTTGATAAGCAGGATTTCAGAAATGTAGAAGGTATCATTTTCACTTACTATGTGGTCATGCAGATGCTTATTTCATTTTATCTTAATATATATTAATCAGGAACCTGCTATATGCAAAGTACTGATGGAGGATACACCAAGATGATCAAAACAGTCTTTGCTCTCAAGGAGCATAAAATCTGGTCAGAGACATAAGTTCACAAGGAACTGTAATATAAAATAGAATGTGACATTACTTAAAAGAGAGAGAATAACAAAGACAAACTCTGATGTGGAGATGGGAGATGCTTAATGGAAGAAACAGTAGGTGTGTCAGATTCTGAAGAATGGGTAGGATTTTGTCAGGTAGATGTGTGGAAAAAGGGTAATTTGGGAAGATAGTATGAAATAGATAAGCATGGGGCAAGGACTATACACAATACTGAATCTATTCAGAATGCTGAATCTGAAGTTCTTATAATGTAAAATTATAATCTACATACTCTAGTTAGTCTACACATAGTGCAGAATCTAAAAAGTCAGGTGGGAATTTTAAAGGGCTAAAAAGAAAATCTATCTTGGTTAAATGACTTGAACAACTTTGAATTGAGAGAAATTGTTCAAATACACCTAATCAAAATTCTAAGATTATGAGCTGTATTAACTAGCTTTGTGTATGGGTTGATTCATTATTGGCTTTCTTCATCTCTTATTGGAAAAGATATGATTAAGGAAAGCTGATCATGCTTTTCTTCCAGTGGCTTAAGGTACAAAGAGAGGAAATCTTTATAAAATGGGATACCAATGTCTTCTATTGTAGTTCTTTAGAGGACCTGGCTCTTAATTTAACAGTCGGTGCAGATTCTATTCAGATATGTACTTCCTTAGATCATTGCTTTGTATATTTGGCTTTGGATAAAGATAAAGGACGTCTACTATTTTTAGAGTGAAATATGCTGTTGACTAATTTTTTCTCTAATGTTAAAACAGTCTCTCTGCATCTGTTAAGATTTTTTAAAATTCAGGTAAAAAGTAGGATAAAAGGAGAAAAAAAAAAGTCCCTAGTGAAGTGAGAATTCAATTATATTCTCAGGTATATGAGGATTTGTTCTGTTTGTTCTGGCATTTACAAGGCTTCTCCCACAGCAATAACTAATGCCAAAATAAAATATCAATTATTTTGGGATATAATAAGGAATTATGACAGTTGAAGAATAGTCACTACAAGTGACCATTAACTTCTGTACATATCCACTAATCATCATTACAGTATGCTTCAGAAGTCTCACTTGGGATATAATGGAAGAGAAATTTATTGGATTTTTTACCCACTGTAATCAAATATCTATAACCTCTCCAGAATTGGAAGCCTAAGAGGTTATTTCTGCAAACTAATTAGATTATAAAGTTAAAGCACCTAATACCATCCTGCCTGGAAATACATAATCTTTTTACATTGTCAAGTATAAAACAATTATGCTTTCATTTGTATCTGGATTAACAATGAATTGTAATATCTAGTTAAAATGATGGATATACTCCAGAATGACTTTGATTGTATAGGTAGCTCTTGATTTAAAAGGCAGAAGCTGAATTCCAGGTATTGACCATGTGAGAAGGAGAGGAAAGAAACCTGGATATTTGAGACAATCTGGAAGTTAGAAGTGCAGATTTTTTGGGAGATGACTGGGTATTAACTTGTCCTAAAATTTCTTCCACATTGCCTGATGTTTTTTCTCCATTATGCATCTTCTTTTAAACATAAAACTATACCTGCAATAGAGTTTAAGAGCTATAAGTTATTTACTGCTCAAGGAAAGAGAATTAAAACAATGGCACAGAGGAACTATAGACTTTTGTTGTGTGAGAGAGAAGTGGGTGATTTTTGAGACATTGGGAACTTTTGAGGGGAGGAGTTTGCTGAAAGCAGCAGATAAGCTGAGGAAGGAAGCTGCAATGAGACTGGGAGCCCTTGAGAGACTGGCCAGGGGAGCACTGGGAAATACCAGGGTGCAGACAACGTGGTAGAAAGTGCCAAAGAGAAAATATTTTATCTGGGCTTATGCCAGCGCCCAGTACTCAGGGAAGGAAGGAGTTCTTCCTATGCCATCTCCTTTGCTCTCAAAAATTCAGAACTTAGTTTAGGAATCAACAGTACTTTTGCTCAGCCATTGTTTGGGTTAAATGGGGTTTCACAGACTAGCCTGAAAAGCAGCTATTATCTATAATAATTACTTCTTTGCAGAAGCAAAAGACTGAATAATTATTCAAAACAGAGTAATCTCTAGGCTTCCTATACTACATTTTAAATCATAACTAAATGATCTTAGTATTTTTGGAAAAAAACTTAGAGATGACAGAGTTCAATTTCCTCACTTTATAGGAGGAAACTGAGGCACATCGATAATAGCTGTGGAGGAGCTAGGATTAGAAATCCGTTTCCCTGACCCCTGAGCATTGTTTTTCCTACCACATGAGAAGTTAACTGCTGATAAAAGGATTCTTCTGAAGAAGCATTACTGTATTTCTCCCCTTCCTTCTAGTCCTTCTTCGCAAGCTCTCTGCTTTCTATTTTCATCTCTCACTTTCAGAAACTATATTTAGAATTCTTTCTCCAGCTCCTTTCTTTTCCCTTTCACAAATGAGGGCTTAATTTTCTTCAGAATGAAACAACCTACTGTAGGTAGGTAATAGGTAACAGCCTGTGGTATATAAAGTAAAAGAATGGAAATTGGGGGATTAGAGGTTCTTAAAGTCAACTGAGTCACTGTGGCAAGAGAAGACCTGACATAATTGTGCTTGAAGGGCTTGAAGCAGGTACAGGGAAAAGGGGCTGAAGAAGAAGGTTGTAGGAAGATGGGCAGGTCCCCTGGGATGAATGTAATAGCTTTCTGGTGTACTAGTGCCTTCCCTTTTATTTCTTTTGCATCATGAAAATGAAAAGCAATACCCACTGGTAAACATATGCAAAAGTTACAAAGACAGTAAATTAAAGGGTACAACATGATAAAATCTTGTATATCAGTTATACCATACTAGTAAACCAGGAAGGGAGCATAAAACTTACTTTCACTAGCCACATGATTAGCTGGAAAATAACCTTCCTGTCCCTTTCCTAGGCTGCCATACCACCAGTCTTCATTATCTTTGTAAAACACTCGGATAATGTCTCCGCGATGGATGGTTAGTTCATCTGATCGATTCGCTGTGTAGTCATAAAGAGCCACTACCTAAGAGAGAGATAAGACCACCACAGCTTTATCACAACTGTACCACAGAGAAAACCCCCAACATTCACTTCCTCTTGCAGAAGAGCAGCTGAAACCAAAGCAGTACTTTGGTAAGTCTGAGGCGGTCTCAAGGTTTGCTAATGGGATCAAGGGTGGTGGGAACACAGCAGGAGAGGCAAGATAAAAGACTGTGGGATTGAGAAATGGTTAAGAGCATTCAATACACTAAGATTAGCTTCAAAATAGCAGATGTTAATTTTTTTAAAATAAATTACTTGTGAAGCAAATTAAAAAAAAGGTCACACAACATTCACTTTCTTAGAATTGTTTTATGCTACCTTTAGTTCCCATTCTCTGTGCTAAGCAGATGCATCTGGGGAAAAAAATCCTTCAGAATGTCAACAATTTTACAAAAAGGAAAGCTCAATGGAACAACCCAATTACATAACTTCATCGTGATCACTTGTATATTGTTAACGTCTCTTTTTGAGATATATTTCTCTACAAACATATGCTTCTGATATTTTATATCAACAATCTAAATCTTCTGATTGCCTTTTAAAATCTCTGATAAGCTCATTTTCACCAGATAGAAATTTAAGAGGAAAAGCCTTTCTATGAGAATCCTCTTCTCTGTGTTGTTACATTAGTCACTATATTTGATTTTTCCTCCCTTTGGAAAAACCCAAATCAAAATGAATGACTACAATGGCATTTACAAATCCCTTATAGCAATTATAAGAAGGAAGCAGACATCAACCCATTTTAGATGTGATACATTGTATAAAGTGGCACATAATATGAAGAATAAACTACTTCTACTTTTTTTCTGTTTAAATGGGATTTGAAAATTTATAGGTTATACAATAATATAGGCAATAAAAATATTATATAATCCTTGCATTTAGGCAGAATACTGACTCATTTACTTAAGTATTTACTGAATTCCTAATGAGCCTGGTACCGTGCTAGTGGCCAAATATACAGTAATAAATAAGATAATTTCTGGAAGAAATTACAATTAGGCTTTGCAGAAAAATAAAGTATAATCAACGAAGAGCCAGGTGAAGAGATCAAAAGTGCATCTCAGGCCTGACTTGCTTGAGTCCAGAAAAGAGAAACCAAAAATAGTTCAATATGATGGGAGCCGGGGAGTAAAGGTAAGAGCCCAGAAAGGTGGGGGAAGTTGAGGCTACAGAAGAAAGAAGTGGCCAGATCACACATGCTGAGAGATCAGAAGCCTCATAATACGGGCGACAGGAAGACAGAACAGTTTTAAGCAGAGGATTCTAGAATAGTTTACAAGACACTCTGCGGTACCCTTTAATTTATGATGAAGCATTTGTGAACACATTAACCAGGAGATTTTGTTTTATTAATCCTCACCCAAAGATATCCCCCCACCCCCGAATTGATTTTTAGAGAGAGTGGGAGGAGGAGAGACAGAGAGAGAGAAACATGGATGTGAGAGACACATTGATTGGCTGCCTCCTGCACACACACTAATCAGGGTCAGGGATCAAGCCTGCAACCGAGGTGTGCCCTTGAAACCCACAACCCTTCAGTCCATGGGACAATGCTCTAACCCAGCCATGGGCAAACTACGGCCCGCGGGCCGGATCCGGCCCGTTTGAAATGAATAAAACTAAAAAAAAAAAAGACCGTACCCTTTTATGTAATGATGTTTACTTTGACTTTATATTAGTTCACACAAACACTCCATCCATGCTTTTGTTCCGGCCCTCCGGTCCAGTTTAAGAACCCATTGTGGCCCTCGAGTCAAAAAGTTTGCCCACCCCTGCTCTAACCACTGAGTCAAAACAGCTAGGGCAACCAGGAGATTTTAATGGGTAAATCTGGAATTAACTATTGTCACTATATTGTATAAGGGCAGTAATGACACTTTAATTCAAATGGTACAAATGCAATTCCTATTGTATTGCTTAGCACAGTCTCTAACTTACAACATACTATGCAGGATATTGTTTAAAGATTACAAATCTTTTATACCTTTTCGTATATTGATGCCCAGTTACTTATGTAAAAGTGGAACTTTTAATTTTTCCCTTTGTTCTTTCTTCTCCAAATCTCTTCTCCTTTATTCTCCTAGCTGTGCTATCATAGAAGAGGAAAGCAAATTAAAATGTTTCGAGTGCCAGCCATGTTCTATGTACCATGCTAGTTGCTTATGTAAGTTATCTCACTCAACCTTTATGACAATCCTGGCAGGGTATACATTCCTATTTCAATTTTATAAATGAGAAATTTGATGTACAGAGAAATTTAATTTCTTGCCTAAAGTCAAGTAAACTAGTAAGTTGTAGAATCGGGACTTAAAGTGAGTTTTTTCCAAAACGAAACACATGTATAGGCCTTGTTTATCTAGAATCAAACAGGGGGAAGAAGCAAAAGAGAGGGAAAAATGAGGAACAGGAAATCTTACTCACTCATGAAAGATAAGACATATTTTTGGGTAGCAGTACTTAAGTAGTCAGCTGTGCTGAGAAGATCAACTATCCTCGGTCACCTGAAGGCCCACTGTTTTCCTTTCATGATAAAATCCAGTATCCGAAAACTGGGGGTTTGTTCCTATTGTTCCTCTGCCTGGATTTAGTACACTGAGACAGCACGACTTTGATGACCTTAAGCAAGTATGAGGTCAATGTATGCTTATTTATTGGGAACCAGAGGTGGCTGCTGGGAAGGAGAGCAGGAGAGATCCAGCTTAGGCAACAGATTGTTTCAGGAAGTCCAACATCAGGCTTAAATGCTTGTGTGGCCTACTGACAATCTGGAACTCGTCCAACCAGCGTCAGAAAACTTTTCCTGATTGCCCACCAGGTTCTGTTGAAAAAAGAGACCTTTCAAAGGTACAGGGGTCCAAAAGACCTATGACTCTACAATTCAATTTTCCTATTAAAGTACCCACTGATTATCCTTGTTAAACAATCAAATGCAGCACACTAATTTCGCATGGCCCTTTAGTCCTTGGAAATATGTTCCATACTCTGTGTCCCTGCCATGGACTTAACTGTGTGACGCTCCTCCCCAAATTCATAAACTGAAGCCCTAGTCCCTAATGTTTCTGTATTAGGAGATAGGACCTTTAAGAAGGTAATTATGATTAAGTGAAGTTATATGGGTGGGGCCCTAATCCAATAGGACTGGTGTCCCTATAAAAAGAGGAAGAGGTACCAGGACCACACATGCACAGAAGAAAAGGCCACGTGAGAACACAGTGGGAGGCAGTAGTCAGCAAAATGAGGACAGAGGGCTCAGAAAAAACTAACCTTTCAGCCTCTACGACTGGGTCAAACACATTTCTGTTGTTTAAGTCCCCTATTCTATGGCATCTGGTTACGGCAGTCCTGGCACACTAACAGTCCCACAACCCGATGGTGTCAGATGAATCGCTCATTACTAGCACATGTTAGTCCTACCAGTGGGCAATGCCACACTCATATCCATTATAGGTTCCCAGCTTACATTTCTGTGTTCTCCACTATTACAATGCTACCTCCTGGTATAGAAATAAAGTCCTTGTCACCAAACTCCACAACCGACATCCAGGAAGGTGATAATTGGGAGGTTACATCCCCCAAAGGAACAGTCTTGAGAGCATGTCACCATCATACCATTCCTCACATTTAAGTGCAAACCTGCTATACAATGAGGAACCAGTGTGTTTCACATGCCGACAGTCCACATCTGGCAGTGCAGTTATGACCATTCTCACCACACTGACGGAAGCCACGTGGCTCCTGAGAATCTGCTTGTATTCTACTGTGTGTCTCATCTGAAGACCAATTAGTCTCTTCTGAGCATCACTGCACACATAGTAAGTTCTTTGCTTATTTTAATTTGGCAGTGGCTGCTGCATAAGTCATGTCTTCCCCATCTCCAACTAGATTTTGTTGTTATCTCACTGTTTTAGGGTAACTTAAAGCAACCCGTAAAAAATGTGGGAGACAGCAGACAGAATTGGAACCTCTTGCTTCAGCGTGATCATGCTTCTCTAGCATTACCTCAAGGAACAGAAAGACTGGGTCTCCACCCTGAGGAAGTCTGCCCCATAGGACAACAGACCTGCTTGGCCCATGCTGCTTGGTTCTCCCAAGACGACAAATACTCTCTGCACCGAATCATCATCAAGAAATGTTTTGAGGTGCTGATGACCCAGCAACCGTGCCCTGTCCTTAAATTTCATTTTTGTCCTGCTACCCCTCTGAGACTTTCTGAAACCAAGAACGTACCATTCCTTGCACACAGTAGTCTGGCATTGTAGGTATGACAGAATGTCTTTGGCAATATGTTACAGAAATCTTTCTGCAATAGAAGTTTAAAAACACAAGTTTATGTGCCCATGTTGGTAATGACAGGTCTGGGAAATGAGATGTTCCATAAAACCCACTTGATCAAATTTTGCCCACTCTTCACATATTTGAAACAGAGTTCCTTCTCTTTCTCAAAGCTTGCTGAGTTGCTTGGGCATAATCATGGTGGAAGTGCCATTATTTTAGACATACATTTTTCAGTCTTCATAGTAGTGCTTGCCAGATACTCTTTCTTGGTTTAACCAATCTGACAGGCTGTTATAAGCCATTTAAGGGAATTCCTCTTTGTAATGAATTACCTTCCGAGAGATTTTTTCATCATTACAGTTATCTCTGAAGAATTCTCAGTGGTTCTTGAAACTAATCTACTGAAGGAACATTAACCAGTATTGTTCAGCAGATGTTCCGTACATGTTTATCCATAATACAATCCAAAAATCAATATTCATAATGCCCCCAAGCCATTCAATAAGCTACGTTATGTTGAATAAACTCCTATGTTTGGTACTGTCTCCTCCAGCACTGCTTCAGGTGGGCCCATAATGGTTGGGGAACTCCCTGTAGCCAATGTGGCATCCGATCACACCACTTTCCCTCTGCTTTCTCCTTGCTTAATGTAATTTTAGGCGCTGGCCTCCGGAGCATGGAGAGGATAAATTTCTGTTTTAAGCCACACTGTTTGTGGTAAGTTGTTACAACAACCCTAGAAAACTAATATAAGTGAATTTTACTTTGGTGACTGCTGGACTTCCTTGTATTCCTTAAAAGAGTGTTGGACCTTTTTTTTGGCCTGTACTTACTTGAGATCATTTTGAACCTTTCCAGGTTTGTTTTTAAGTTTTGTTAGAGCAGACTTAGAAAGACTTTCCTCCAGGATTCAATAAACCCCATTTCCAGGATATAAATTATCCTCTTGATTATTCTACTTGATGCCCCATATATTAGGAGGTTTTTCCATTCTGGCTGTCAGGAATGTGAATTATTCCCATCCTGTTGTGCAGCCTACTACTTTTGAATGGTTCTTCCTTATGGAGTTTTATTCTATGCATATGCAGATCAGCACTCAGCCAAAGACTTGTTAGGTCACCACTAATGGTTATTGGCAGGATTATCAATCAACATAAGGTGAAACATCTTAGTAATTATTCTATGCCAGAAGCCTTGCTACAGTTCAATACACATTAACTGAAATGTGTACATTTTTTGTGTTCATGATAAATGTAATTATAACCTTATTACACTTTTGGCATCCTTTAAGAAAGTATATTAAGGTTCAATATAGAAGTATTTGTTACACTTAACTTGTGCTCAATAATAAAACATTTGTTCTTTTTTATCTCATATATTTACTCCTCAGGTATGGACCATCTCCTGAGCGCTTGAAGCAACCTTTGGTTTCGTGGTTGGCCCTCTGGGCATACTCGAATAGAAAGCAACTTACATATAAAAACAATTAATTGGAGCAAAAGGAGAAGATATTTCTTTGTGCAGATTACATAAAGACTATGCAGGAATGTGTATGGTCAAGCCAGCCAGTTCCATTTACAGCATGGTCTGTTACATAGATAGAACATGATGTGATTGGAGTTTTTTTAAACTATGAAACCCTTGAGAGATCGTGTACCTTCTGGTTGAGATAAAGTATTTATAATAGATTGTGGCTTCAGATTCTGTTTGCTGCTTTTTCGACATTTAGAAAACACTCTTAATGAATTCTATAGAATTCTGAGAACAGTCCTCGCCCCCCTCCCCTTCAAGTTTTAAATTACTTCATTATTTATAAAAGGTCTGGGTATAACTTGTAGCATTTCGTATGCTAGCCCAGAGAAGTAGACCATTTCCTTACCCAATAATGATGTTTCTCACACAATCAAACAACCATTTCTACATCTTGGTCCTATTTTTTCCTCTGTGCATTTCTTGAGAGTTAAAATGGTTTTGATAGCATCACCAAATACAATCTTCAGTCCCTTCTGGGTTAAAGCACAAAACAGCATGCTCCTATCTTGGAAATGTTTCTGTTCTTGTTCCACACATGTAAGTTTTTCTTTCATATCATTCAGTCTTGCTAAAGTTTCGGGGTCACCTCAGAGATCAATCTGAGTTGCTATTAATAAAAGAGTATATTTGGTACATATTCCTTAAATTCTGATACCTACTCCTTTTACATTGAGAAATGAGGCTAGCCTGACCACAGAGAAGCATAGGAAGACATCAGTCACTAGATGAGATAAAGATCTCATATGATTACAGTCTTCCTGTGTGATCATAATTTTCTTGTCCGGCGGTGACCCAGAGTCCCAGGAGGTACTGCTTGACTCCTAATGGTGATGCTGACTGTGTAGCAGTGGAAGAAGGTGGGCACTTACCCCCCTGGGAAGGCATCACTGGCATAGCTCATGAGTAGCTAGAGGATCACTGCGCATGGCAATGAGACATGCTGCTACTGGACAGCTTCTGGGCATAGTCTCCAGGCATGGTCCCAGCTCCCGCACCAGCTATGCCTACTCCTTGCCCCTCAGTAATTATTTAACAAGTGAAATAAAATGAGCTTCAAGAAAGTCTTATTTCTCAATAATGTCAATAAAGGAATATTTGGTCTTTACTATTAAAATAGAAAAATAGAGCAAATAAAAAAGTTACTAGAAAAACAAATTTAACAATAAATCCTGAGTTGTACAGAAGAACATTATTCAGTATCCCAATTACTCCTCTATTAGTGACACTGGGACTATATTTTATTTCATCAAAGGAATAAAGAAACATACAGCCCTATTTCTAGCATCATATGATAGAAATATATATAGTCTCTTATGATTATTTCTATGAATACTATGTATGACGACCCTACACATATTTATAAAAAAGAAACCAAGGTCCTGTAATTTTTAGTTGATCTTATCTGATAATAATAGATTAAGACAATAGAGATAAAGAAAGTAAATAATTGCACAGTTTATTGTCTCTGTACCAGAGAAACTATTTGTTCCTATCCTACTGTATAATGCCTTAAACACTTCATCAAACAAATATTTGAAAATATTTGATTCCAAATACCTTTTGGTAAAGTAAATATCAAGGTTAATGGAAAGAATACCAAACTAGGAATCAAGACAGTGAGTTTCCAGTTCTGTCTGGGCCTCCAAAACTAAAGTATATCACAGAACACTCAGACTGAATGTCTGTATACTAAGGGGAGTGAAGCATATGGTAATTTGGTACAAATTAGATCATACCAAGTACTCTAATAACTATCCCAAAAGAATAGCATTCATAAATTTTAAAGGAAATTTAACATTTTAACGTGGTGGATAATAGTGTGCTGTGTTATCTGTAATCATACATGAATCAGAAATGCTAGTTTGATTGCTGCAACACTACATAGGAAAACCTGTAGCAATAACTAAAACAGTAAGGACAAAGCATAATTCACCATGTGGAAACCCTTCTTTCTTCTTTGACAAATAGGAATGGCCTGACCTTTGGAGTTCACAAATAAGCTGCTCATTTTATATGGTGATTAATATCAATTAAAGCTTTTCTTACAGAAATCACAATTCACATATGATGTTATAGTGAGTTATTAGTGCTTCACGATGGCTCTACTGTGTATCTTTTTATTGCTTATTTCCTTAAAAAAAAACCAAGACAATGATGCAGATCTTTATAGACTAGACCAGGGGTCCTCAAACTACGGCCCGCGTGCCACATGCAAATACAAATATTGTATTTGTTCCCGTTTTGTTTTTTTACTTCAAAATAAGATATGTGCAGTGTGCATAGGAATTTGTTCATAGTTTTTTTTTAAACTATAGTCCGGCTCTCCAACGGTCTGAGGGACAGTGAACTGGCCCCCCGTTTAAAAAGTTTGAGGACCCCTGGACTAGGCTATATATTTGTTGTTGTTGTTGTTGTTATTAACAAAGAAAAACGATAGTGTACTTTAATTTTCTTTATTGGGAGGGTTAGTAAACAGAGGATTTTGATCATTGGTTTACATTAAAGTGAGGTTTCCAGACCACAAGTGACACATTACCTGGAAACTTGTTAGAAATGCAAATTCTTGGGTCCCATCCCAGACAAACTGAAATCATATAGTCTGAGTTGTAACAAGCTTTCCAGGTGATTCTGATACCTAAAGTTTAGTTAATACTTTACTTCAACATATTTTATAAAACATGTACACTATTTTTTGCATATATTAAGTGATGCAACTGAATGGGTAAGAAACAATTTAAAATATAAAGCCAAATCTTGTAACAAATTGTTACTGGCAAACTTAAAAAGTAAACCTGTTCCTCCTTTCCTATTAGTTTTACTTGCCTTTCTTAGTTTCCCTCTTGTCTCACGGAAATGCTGACCTGCTCTAGATTTGAGTAATTTAGCATCGACTTTGTCATTTTTTCAATGAGGTCATGTCAAACTGCAACCAGGAGTCATAGTAATCATTTTTTAGGTTTCCCTACAACCTCTTAAGGATTAGCAAAATTTTTAAAATAGAAAAACAAGCAAAATTTAAAAATTAAATGTTTATCCAGCAATAATTATTAGGTATCTATGGTATCTCAGCTACTCTTACAGGCTGGGAAGATAGTAGTGAACAATACAGACAAAAAAATATCTGCCCTCAGGGAGCTCCCATTTTATTGGATGTTTCATTGTTTTTGGTCTGGAGGCCCTTTTAAAAAAAGCGATACTTTAAGTATTTGTAGTAATTACTCTTTGGTTTCTCTACTGAAAAAAATATGTTGTTATTGATTTTAGAGAGAGAAAAACATCAATGTGAGAGAGAAACATGGACTGGTTGCCTTCCAAGTATGTGCGGTACACAGGACAATGCTCAACCAACTGAACCACTCTGGCTGGGTTGTTTTTCTACTTTTAAGTTGACAATGAATAGTAACAGGGTGCACACTAATATTGAATATTAAAATAATTTATAAAAAAAAGTGAATTCAAGTATTTGCAAATAACATTATTCATAATTTGTAGATACTCAGTTTTAGTAGTTATAAATTTTATACTTCATAGTTTAAAGCAATGATTTATAGAGATTGTGCAGAGAAATATATCCCTTATAATCAATGAAATATATATATATATATATATATATATATATATATATGTATATGC
>NW_005871059.1:12883370-12890554 GCF_000147115.1 Myotis lucifugus | reverse complement strand
ACTGCATTTATTACTTGGTTTATTTACCTATAGATGCTACTTTCCTGTCCAGGTCCTTTCCATAGCCCCAAGTGCTGTGAGAGGTAGTAAAAACTTTAAAAATATATGCATACATACAAATTTGTAAATATTAAAATACAAATATTGTTAATTAAAGTTGGTTAAGGATATAAACATATCAATACATATATATTAAAAACAAAAATAAACATATATATATATAGATAGATATGTAAGTTATGGAAGGATCTTCAAAGAGAGACCTATGGTATTGCTACAGAACTACTTTAGAAAAGCCCTTTCTAAACTTGAATAGGTATTTATAGGAACTAAAAAATGTCTAAATAAGTTACAATCTCCATGTTCTCTTTTAGAGTGAGGTATGGGTCTATTTCTCTGTGCTTAAATATATACATAATAGAGATAACAGACTTATTACTTAAAAATAACATGAGGTCTGGAGATAAGTCTTTTGAGAATAAAATTAAATCTCTTTTTGATGGTTAATGGCACTTTCAAGATTTCCTGAAAGAGCACTCCTAATGACATTTTTAAGTGTATTAACAGAATTAATTAAAATTATAAACAATTTCTAAAAACAAATTAACATCTCATTCCTATAATAAATATCTTCAGTGTGTGCTACACATATGGCACTTCACAAAAATAGTAGGGGAAATAAAGACATGAAGAATACAGTTTTTGACCTAAAGGATATAATTAAGAAAAATATATTGTTTCAAATATTATATGCTTAAAATACTTATTCTTGAAGTTTAGCATAAATTAATACCTTTAGAATTATCTGCTTTGTTTTATGAAATATTTTGTTTAAAAACATCTCATTTAGATATTTTATTCAACCAAGGTTTTAAAATTCACTCGTTCTAAAACAAACATAAATCTTAGTTTGTGTTTTTCTCAGCATCATGTACATCTACTGTTATTATGTCCATACTACCCAAAACAATCTGTAGATACAATGCAATCCCTATTAAAATACCAACAACATATTTCACAGAACTAGAAAAAATACTTCAAAAATTTATATGGAATCAAAAAAGACCCGGAATAGCCACAGTAATCTAGAGAAAAAAGAACAAAGCTGGAAGGATCAGAATACCAGATATCAATCTATACTACAAAGCCACTGTAATCAAAATAGCCCAGTACTGGCACAAGTAGAGGCATATAGATCAATGGAACAGAACAGAGACTCCAGAAATCGACCCAAGCCATTATGCTCAATTAATATTTGACAAAGGAGGCAATGGAGTAAAGACAGTCTCTTCAACAAATGGTGTTGGGAAAATTGGACAGGTACATGCAAAAAAAATGAAACTAAACCACCAACTTACACCATATACAAGAATAAACTCAAAATGGATAAAATATTTAAATATAAGTCATGAAACCATAAAATTCCTTGAAGAAAATGTAGACAACGTATCAGACCTTTCACATAGCAAAATTTTCACTGATACAATGCCTAGGTCAAGAGAAACGAAGGAAAAAAATAAACAAATGGACTGCATAAAAATAAAAAGCTTCTGCACAACAAAAGAAGCCATCAACAAAATGAAAAGAGAATTCAATGAATGGGAGAACATATTGGCCAATGATACATTTGATAAGGGGATAATTTCAAAATATATAAGGAACTCATACAATTCAACAAAAGGAAGACAAACAATCCAATTAAAAAATGGGCAAAGGATCTAAATAAACACTTCTCCAAAGAGGACACACAAATGGCGAGGAAGCAGAGAAAAAGGAACTCTGGTACACTGCTGGTGGGAATGCAGACTGGTACAGCCACTATGGAAAACAGTGTGGAGTTTTCTCAAAAAAAAAAAAAAGAAAAGAAAAGAAAAAGAAAAAAGGAAGAACACTGGTCAAAATAAACTTTTTAAGAACTCTGACAATTAGCCAAAGGTTTGTAACAATCCAAGGAGCAATTCAAGAAAAACAGTTAAATTTTGATAAACACAGCAAGCTCTGTGGAGTTAAATTTGCCCTATTCTCATTACCCTCTTGACAGTTCCATGGTAGCCTTCGAAACCAACAGACTCACAACTATGGTAACTCTGAAAACCAGCAGGCTAGCAGTCACAGGAGAGGGCAGAACAGGTTCAGAGTGCCCATCTCCAGAGAAGGACACTATATGACCTAGTGGCAACAGCTCCATTCTCAGGACTTGTCTTAAATTGATGTGACTCAGAGCCAGCTGTGTGAACAGCCACATCCCTAGGGCATTTGTCAAAAATAGTTGCAACTTAGGTGGTGATACAAGTTAGGACAAATGAGGGATGACCAAAATATTAAAAGGAAAATGATATGTGTATAGGGTACTCTGAAAAGCTCCAAGACACTCTGGAAATCTAAAGGGACACATGCATGTGCAGGACTGTGTGTGTGCCCAGGAAGACCAGAGAAGGCTCTAAACCCTCACCTCTGGCTGACCTTGACAGTCTGCGTTAGCAGTGCGTGAAATCTTTGTAAGGCAGAGTTAGAAACTGCCAACTGAAGCACTGAAAACAAGTCCCAACACACACACAGAGCCCCTTGCAAAAGGTTGCAGGATGTGGTTCCAGGCATTTAAGGAAATCTCTGTCCAGTCATTAGCTGATCACTAAACTAAGTGGACACTCCAGTGGTTGCACAACACAAAAAATATAGACTTTATACAGAATTACCCCAGGAAATTCACTAACTAAATTAGTAGTAAGAGTAACAACGAAAGTGACAAACCATGGAAGCGTGGGGGTAGAGAATCTGATTTAAAGGTTTGCCACATTATATTATCTCAAATGTCCAGTTAGCAACAAAAATTTACAAGACATAAAAAACCAACAACAGTAAAGTATGACCCTACACGGGAATTAAAGAAGTCAATAAAAATTGTCCCTAAGAAAGGATATTGAATTTATTAGACAAAAATTTTTTAAAGATTTTATGTTAAAAGACCTAAAGAAAATCATGACTAAAGAATTAAGAGGAAGTATGAGACTACCTTAGCAAATAGAAAATATCAACAGAAAGATAGAAATTATTAAAAAATATTAAATTATGTAGGTTAAAAGTACAATATTCAACAGAGTGACTAGCTCAACAGTAGTTCTGAATTGGCAGAGGAAAAAATTAGTGAAGTTTTAGGATAAGCAAATTGAGATTATCCAGTCTAAGGAACAGAGAGAGTAAAGACTGAAGAAAAAATGACAGAAGCCAACATCCTTTCCCAATAAAAACACTCAACAAAGCAAGAATACAAAGGAACTTCCTAAATCTGATAAAGGCTATACAAAGGATGGTGGATCTTGTTAAATGCTTTCCCTATATCTGTTGAAATTATTGTGTGAGTTTTTGTGCTTAATGCTATTAACATTGCCTATTACACTGACCAATTTTCATATATTAAATCTTCCCGTCATTCCTGGGACAAATCCTATTTGGTCATGGTGTATAATCTTTTTTACATGTTGTAGATTATGTTAACTAGTATTTTACTGATGTTTTATATTAGTATTCATAAGAGATTTTGGTCTGCAGTGTTCTGGTCCAGTTTTGGGATCACAGTAATACTGATTCATAAAAGGAACTGGAAAATGTTCATTTAGCTTTTAAATTTTGGAAGAGTTTGTAAAAGACTGATGTTTTTCCTTTAAAACATTTGGTGCAATTCACCAATGATGCATTGTGTCCTGGGATCTTCTTTGTGGGAAGGTTTTGGATTGCTACTTCAATCACTTTACTCTTACAAGTCTATTCAGATTTCTTTTTTTCTTCTTCAGTAAGTTTTAAGTTGGGTCTTTTTATGAATTTGTCCCTATCATCTAGGCCAGTGGTCGGGAAACTCATTAGTCAACAGAGCCAAATATCAACAGTACAACGATGGAAATTTCTTTTGAGAGCCACATTTTTTAAACTTAAACTATACAGGTAGGTACACTGTTATTAACTTAATTAGGGTACTCCTAAGGCTTAGAAAGAGCCACACTCAAGGGGCCAAAGAGCCGCATGTGGCTCGCAAGCTGCAGTTTGCTGACCACGGATAGGCTATTTAATTTGTTAGCATGCAGTTGATAACAGCACTCCTTTATCATCCTTTTTATTTTTATTTTTCTAAGGTCAGAAGTGGTATCTCCTTAATCATTCCTGATTTTATTAATTCGAGTGTTACCTATTTCCCTTCATTGGGTCAGTCTAGCTAAGGGTTTGTTAATTTTCTTGATCTTTCAATAATCCAATTTTTGGTTTAATTAATTTTCTCTAATCTGTTTCTATTTGCTATTTCATTTATTTCCATCCTAATAAATCTGCTAACTTTAATTACATTTTTAAAAACAAAAATTTACTTCTACATTTGATATAAACTCTGAATCCAACAAATACATATATAACAGATATTTAAAAATATATCGAACATATGTAATTACATAGTAAAATATAATAATTTGCCAAATTAGAAAATGGGCAAAGGATTTGAATAGATTCTCCAAAGAAGATATACAAATAGCAATTCCAAAGATGCTCACATCATTACTAACTAAGGAAATACAAATCCAAATCACCAGATTAACACTCCCTTCCCACTAGGATGACTATAGTAATAACGAAGACAATAACAAATGCTAATGAGGCTGTGGAGAAACTGAAACCCTCATATTTGGCTGGTGGGACTGTAAAATGGTCCAGAGCCACTTCAGAGGACATTTTGACAGTTCTTCAAATGTTAAACATACATGTAACATGACATAGCAATTCCGGTACTAAATATTTACCCAAGGGAACTGAAAACATGTCCACATAAAAACCTATATGTGAATGTCTATATAGCACTATTCATAACAGCTAAAAATGAAAGCAACTCAAATGCTCATCAATGGATTAAAGCAGTGGTTCTCAACCTTGGCTGCACATTAGAATTACCTGGGAATCTTTTTAAAATCCTGATTTCTGGGCCTCATCCTCCGGAAATTCTGTTTCTTTGTTATGGGCTGGGGCCACAACATTAGTAACAAAGAAACAATTTCCAGAGGATGAGGCCCAGAAATCAGGATTTTAAAAAGATTCCCAGGTGATTCTAATGTGTAGCCAAGGTTGAGAACCACTGGATTAAAAGATAAATAAAATGGTATGTCTACATAATAGAACCTTATTCAGCCATAAAAAGTAAAGAAATTTTGATGAGTGCTACAACATGGAGGAACTTTGAAAACATTATGCTAAGTGAAAGAAGTCAGATAACAAAAGGTCATAAATGATATGACTGCATTTATATAAAATATCCAGAACAGGCTAGTCCATATAGACAGAAAGAAATTTAGTATTTGCCAGAGGCTAAGGAGAGAAAGCAATGGAATGAGGGTGACTACTAATGAGTATGGAATTTCTTTTGGGGATTATATTGAATATGTTTTAACATTAGAGTGGTAATGATTGCAAAACTCTGTGAATATATTAAAACCCAATGAATTGTAGACTTTAAAAGGGTAAATATGATATCATGTTGAATTATATCCAAATGAAGCTATTTAAAAAAGAACATCATAGAAATTATAGCCATGAGAGGTGAAGTTGGTTATAATGGATAAAGAACACAGAAGAGACCATCTCTCCTCCAAGTCAGAGAGGAAAGCCTTGATCCTGGCTATGGAAATGGAAATATAACACAATCAGAGAGCACTATATAAGAGAAACAGATATACTTCACATATCACCAAGGTTTTGCTGGTAAGAACTAAGCTACTGGTAGTGCCCCTGACAGAAAATTAGAGTGAAAAGGCACAATGAAGTTCCTGGGGAAGACAGCAATTTTAATGAGCTGTACTCATATTTAGGTTCTTTGGGTTACCAAATGGTTAACAGCCTAAGTGCTTATTATAAAGATTTTTTTCTAATAGAAAAAAAGAAAGAATAATTAAAATTAGAAACATCAACTGAAGAGTCATTCATACTTAGGGGTCAGCTGAAACTGAAGGGTATACAATGAGCTTTACAAGTAGGTTTCAAGGAAGAAGTGAGAAGCCCAATCATCTCATTCTTGGGTGATACTCAAAATTACCTTCTCATTCCTTCACTCCTGTTCTTCAAACAGCTGTCTGTGGCATGTGGGTAGCGTAGTTTGAAGTGTAGCAGGTGTTTGTAATTTCCTTTCTCAAGGTCACAGGTGACTCTGCCAGTGCACTAGAAAAACCACAGCTTCTGGGCCACTTTCTTCCCACCAAACCCCCAAATCCCCTTCTCACATCCAGATTACTCTCTGCTACTTATGTCTTTTACTCACCTCACAGCTATTAGAATTGAAGTGCCATTACTCCTAGGATAGCTACTAAGACTTTATCCACTAACCTCAAAGCATATCTGATTAAAATTTCTTGGTGGGTGAATGGGATATTTTCCAAGAAAATTTTTTGAAACTGGCTTTCTTAGATAACTTCCATGGCAGATCTATTAAGAGGGGAGAGGAGGGAGAATCTACTGCATTGGGTGATGTCCCTTCTCAAATTAAGACCTTCATGATCCTTTTCATCTGTCATTCTGGTCAGCCTTTCCAAGAGTGCTCTGTTATCTACACCCTTCATTACCATCCCTGCCTAGCCCCATACAAGTTACAGCGATGATATAAAGAGCAGATGAGATAATATACAGTATGTAGCAGAGCTTTTAAAACTAGAAATTGTTTTTATAAGTGTTAATTGCTGTCAATATTACCTGAACTACTCCCAATTTCCACAGAATCTTCTTTGTTCCACCGAGTGGCATTACAACTTAATGGTTTATTCACATAAACTGATTCTGCTTTTAGGGAGTTAATATTGTTGACTCATCTACTATAATGCATTAACACATTCAATTTGAATGTTTCTAAGGAGACCCTTAAAGACCTTTTGTGTTTCAGTTTCCCTACTGGGAAATGATGATAACACTTTTATCTTAGAGAATTATGACACTCAAGTGAGATAACCTACATAAAACACTTTGCACAGTGCCTGGTACGAAGTAAGTGCCCAATAAATGTTACATATAATTATTATTAGTCAATTCCTAAAGTTCTTTTTGTCATCATATAGAAATGGTGCTTTGTAGTAACTATTTATGTACTAGTAAACACCCATCACTATAAGATGTCCATATTTCAAAAAATGTGGATCTATAACATTTAATTCATTTTCTGAAAAAAA
>NW_005871059.1:12880282-12883270 GCF_000147115.1 Myotis lucifugus | reverse complement strand
AGTGGCAGTTGGTAGATGTTCAACTACGCAGGAAAACAGAGCACCAGTTTAATAACTTTTGATTAAATTTCTCCCAAAATGGATGATGAAGGTTAAATTCTTTCTTTTCTAAATGATCGTTTTCTTCATTTTATGGCATGATCTACTCAAGTTTTAGTTTCTTCTATGGGGTGTATTAATGCTTCCTTAAAGGGGTCAAATTTTATATTGATTGCAGAAAAATTTCAAATAATCAAATCATATTTTAAAAACTATGCAAGTAAATGCTTTGATAAATACAATGCCATGCAACACTGTAGTAGCTTTTAAATAATAATACTCCCCAAACAAAATGACATAAATAAAAACTTAAAATACCCACAGGTAAGAAAATTTTTACTGTTTTTTGGTTTAGTGTTTAATATTTTTCTAACATTCTGAATAAAGATAATTAATAAGGGGCATTATTAAATTCGTCAATGTTACAGAGTTTAGAAGAGAGCTATTATCACGACTATAAAAAAAAAAGCCAAACAAAACAAAACAGGATTCAAAAGAATTTTTACTGGCTGTATAATGAGTCAAAAATAAACTGATGAGCCCAGCTGGCATGGCTCAGTGGTTGAGCATCGACCTATGAGCATCGTTCTATTCCCGGTTAGGGCATATGCCCAAGTTGCGACTTGATTCCCAGTGTGAGGCATGCAGGAGGCAGCTGATCAATGGTTCTCTCTCATCATTGATGTTTCTATCTCTTTCTCCCTCTTCCGAAATCAATAATATTAATATATAGATAGATAGATAGATAGATTAAAAAATAAATAAATTGATGAAACTCAACAAGGAGAAATGGACAACTGTGCACTTAGGGTTCAATAATATTAGCTGAGAGATTACTGTTAGTGTTAGACATATACCTGAAACAACAGAACAACACTAAAAAGTAGATATTATTATTATCTCCATTTTGGAGATGAGCATACTGAGGCATAAATTTATAAAGAGTGGGAAGATATGCCTTGATAACACATCTTTAAAACATCAAGGAGTTACAGTAGGTCAAAGTTTAATATCAGACACAGTATCCAGATTATAGGAATCAATGATAATATTACATTTTTCATATCACAATTAGAGTATTAACTCAAGTTCTGGATGCCCGTTTTTCAAAGAATATGAACAAAGTAACAAAATCAACACAGATTAAGATAAGTGAATAGATATGATATAGATACTCTCAAACCTCTTAAGTGCTGCATTTATGGAAGAAAAAACTGAATTGTTCTGGAAAAAGAGTAAGCTAAGATACTAATCATTTGTAGTAAAGTACAAAACCCAAGTAAATAATGAAAACAGTGTTTTAAGGTAGAACTAGTTTTTGTTTTCCAGGGAAGGATGAATCCACAAGTAAGGGACTTTTTCTTTAGTAACTGTTGACACATCTTTCTCATATGTTGAAACTGAATGACTGAAAATGTGTAGAGATTAGAAATGCCTCAAAACTCTTCTAACAATATCCTATTATTAGCAGGTAATGTAGTCTTTGGAAAAGGTCTGAGGCAAATATCAAGAACTCCAGAGGCTCTCAGGTAGCATGTTAACTAAAAAAGAAAAAGAACTCCTGATCCTGTGTTTACTAACTATGTGATCCTAGGCAAGCCTCTCCACTTTAGGAATAATAATACCTACTTAAGAGTTATGCAAATGAAATGAAAGTAGAGATACAGATATATTGGTAACATAGTAAGTATTCAATACATGTATACCATTAATCTTCAAAAAAAATTAATAAATTAAATAACAATTTTATATTATTACTAGAGGCCCAGTGCACAAAAATTTGTGCACTCAGGGGATCCCTCAGCCCGGCCTGTGCCCTCTCGCAGTCTGGGACCCCTCGGGGGATGACCACCTGCTGGCTTAGGCCCATTCCCTGGGGGGTTGGGCCTAAGCTGGCAGTCAGACATCCCTCTGGCAGCCTGGGAGCCCTTGGGGGATGTCCACTTGCCAGCGGGGAGCAGGTCTAAGCTACAGTTGGACATCCTTAGCGCTGCTGAGGGAGCGGGAGAGCCTCCCACCACCACCGCTGTACTGGCAGCTGTCAGCCTGGCTTGTGGCTGGGCAGAGCTCCCCCTGTGGGAGTGCACTGACCACCAGGGGGCAGCTCCTGCATTGAGCGTCTGTCCCCTGGTGGTCAGTGTGTGTCATAGTGACCAGTCATTCCCAGTCGTTCTGCTGTTAGGGTCAATTTGCATATTACCCTTTTATTATATAGGATAGAGGCTTGGTGCATGGGTGGGGGTCGGCTGGTTTGCCCTGAAGGGTGTCCCGGATCAGGGTGGGGGTCCTGCTGGGATGCCTGGCCAGCCTGGGTGAGAGGCTGAGGGCCATTTTCAGACTGGCCACACCCGCCTCAGGGTGGGGGTCCCTGCTGGAGTGCCTGGCCAGCCTGGGTGAGGGGCTGATGGCTGTTTGCAGGCTGGCCAAGCCCCCCAGGGGGACCCTCACCCCATGAGGGTGTGGCCAGCCTGGGTGAGGGGCTGAGGGCCGTTTCCAGGCTAGCCACACCCCCTTCAGGGTGGGGGGCACTGCTGGGGTACCTGGCCAGTCTGGGTGAGGGGTTGATGGCTGTTTGCAGGCTGGCCACGGCCCCCAGCCACCCAAGCTTCCAGTGGAAGCTGGCTGGAAGCAGGTATCTGGGATTTATTTAGCTTCTATAATTGAAACTTTGTTGCCTTGAGCAGAGGCCATAGCCGGCCAGGGCAGGCAGGAAGCTTGGCTTCCTCCATCACCAGGGCAACCAAGCCTCCTGCTTGCTCCAGCTCCGTGGCTGCCGGCCGCCATCTTGGTTGGGTTAATTTGCATATAGTTGCTCTGATTGGCTGGTGGGTGTGGCTTGGGGGCGTAGGGGAGGTGCAGTCAATTTGCATGTTTCTCTTTTATTAGACTGGATGATTAGCTTATTCAGGGTCATTACAAATACTGGGAATATAAGATGGCTAGTAATAA
>NW_005871059.1:12828037-12880182 GCF_000147115.1 Myotis lucifugus | reverse complement strand
ACTAGGGGAGACATTTACTGAGATTTAAAGAAAAGGAATTATGTGAAGGATCATGAAGACCAAAAATGTGTCATTACAGGCCAAGGCAAAGATGACCCACACCCTCATACAATTACTATTTATACATGAAGAAGGCTGACAGGGAAAAAATTGATCCATTTTAAGTATGGCATTGGAGAAGAGCTCTATGAGTACCCTGGACCATCAGAAAGATGGACAGGTGCGTCCTGTAGCAAATTAAGCTTGAAACATGTCTGGAGGGGAAAATGACAAAACTAAAGCTATCCTACTTTGAGTACATCAATGAGAAGGTGGGGTTCTTTGCAAAAGACAATAACGCTGGAAAAATAGAAGTCCACAGGGAAAAGGAAACCCAATATGAAATGGATTGACTTAATAAGAGAAGCCATAGGCATGAGTCTACAGGAGCTGAGCAGGGCTGTTGAGGACAGGACACTGTGGACATTGCTCATTCACAGGGTCATCAGGAGTCGGAACCAACTCAACAGCACGTAACACACACACACACACACACACACACACACACACAGCCTTTTATGCAAAAGGGTGGGTATATTCCTGGCAGAGAGACCAAATGTTCACAGGTCTACGGGTGAGTAGGTAACAGCTTGATGTTCAAGAAACTTAGCAGAGAGTATCATAAGGTGATACTGAAGAAGTAGGCAGAGATCAGATCATGAAGGCCCTATAGGTTCCTAGTAAAGGGTTTGGGTTATATTCTAAATGTAGAGAAAAATTATTGAAGAATGTTAAGCAGGAGGAAAACCCATTTTAAATTACATTTTAAAAAGATCAATCTGGCTGCTATGACTTATTGAATTCAGGAATAAGGTGATCACATGTAGGATTGCCCACGATAGTCCTAGTTTATGTCTATTATCCTGGTGTAATTGAACTTCTACATTGATTCCAGGCAAGAGTCAGAATATGCAATAAATAAGTGCATAATAAAACAAACTTTACAAAATAAATAAAGAGAAAGAAATAAGGTTGGTCAAGACACAGGCAGGCCGTTGTGGCAATCTTCATCAGTATCCCTTGTTCCCTGACCTATTTGGGACCTTGGGGTCCTCCCTTTGGTTCTTCACCTAAAAAAAATCTTCTCAGGCTTGGGCTATGTTCTTGTCCTTATTATATGGTGATCTCTTATGATTAAATATGTAATAATATCTAGTACACAGAAATATACTGAGTGGGGTGCAATATGTCTTAAACTCATCCCTTGCAACAATCCTTGAGGTAGGAATTACTATCCCCACTTACAGTTGAGGAAACTGAAGCACAAAGTCACATGCAGCAAAAGTTGCCAAACCAGGACTTGAAGCCCAGTGATTTGGCTCTGCACTCAGTATTCTTAACCCCTTTTCTAATATTACTGCTCAGTGTGAAACACCCAGGGCACTGCAAGTAGCTCAGAGTGCACACAGTGAGTATTGAGAAAGAGATGGAAATAAGTTTAGAACAGTGGTTCTCAACCTTCCTAATGCCGCGACCCTTTAATACAGTTCCTCATGTTGTGGTGACCCCCAACCATAAAATTATTTTCGTTGCTACTTCATAACTGCAATTTTGCTACTGTTATGAATTGTAATGTAAATATCTGATATGCAGGATGTATTTTCATTGTTACAAATTGAACATAATTAAAGCATAGTGATTAATCACAAAAACAATATGTAATTATATATGTGTCTTCCAATGGTCTTAGGCGACCCCTGTGAAAGGGTCGTTCAACCCCCAGGTTGAGAATCGCTAGTTTAGAAAGTAGAACAAGGGCTCAAATGACATGCTAAATAGCTTACTTTTCAACAGGTAGGAGATGGGGTGCACCACAGGATCTTGAATGCATGACAATATTCATGTTTTGGATAAATAGCTAGAATGGCCCTAGCTGGTTTGGCTCAGTGGATAGAGCGTTGGTCTGCAGACTGAAGGGTCCCTGGTTGGATTCTGACCAAGGGCACATTCCAGGGTTGTGGGCTCAATACCCCCAGTAGGGGGCGTGCAGGAGGCAGCCAGTCAATGATTCTCTCTCATCATTGATGTTTCTCTTTCTCTATCCCTCTCCCTTCCTCTCTGAAATCAATAAAAAATATATGTAAAATAAATAAATAAATAAATAAATAAATAAATAAATAACTAGAATGGATTTGAGAGGTGAGTAGGCAGAGATTAGTTCCTGGCTCAGCTTTTTCTAAGGAATGGATATCAGCCTCCTTCCTGCATGGGGACTTTTGGATAACCCTCTTGTGAAGAATTTGCTTGCTCCCACCCATGATAAACAAATGACTTCCCACAGCTGAGGCCTAAGCCTTCTGACTATTGGGTCTCCCTTCTGCAGCTATAGAGTGTGGCTTTATCAAGCATAATAAATTTATATCTTCAAACTCATCCTCTTTTCTGAGATCCCAGCCTATATTCTCAGTTCTCTGCTGGGCATTTCTACTTGTTCATGGCCTTTGGTTACCTGAAATTTAACTTTGAAAGTAGAATGTATTATTCTCTAAAAATCAGCCTTCATTCCTGTTTTCAAAAATAATGTCAATGGAGTCATCATTCAGTAACCTATGTCTGTTTGTAGTTTTGGAATAATCTTTTACTACTTTTCTTTTGAGTCCCTATTATCAGTTCTAATTTCTAAATCTTTCTCACAAATATACCTCTATTTCCATTGCCCTTTCCTTAGTCAGACTAGTAAGGCATCAAATGTGGATTACAGTAGCTTCACAACTCACATTCTTCCCATCTCCATCCATCTAGAAAATCCTAAATACTCCACCAGGAAACTACTAGAATTAATAAATGAATTCAGAAATGTAGCAGGATACAAAATCTATATCCAGAAATCAATGGCATTTTTATACACTAATAACAAACTCTCATAAAGAGAAACAAAAAAACAACAACAACATCCCATTTACCATTGCAACAACAACAAAGTAAGATAGCTAGGAATAAACTTAACCAAGGAGGTAAAAGATCTGAACTTGGAAAACTATAGGACATTGAAAAAAGAAATACAGGAAGATACCTCACAGGGGACGGGATGGGGGTGGGTGGGCTTTTCTGTTATACTCTTGTGGGAGGTTTTTGTTGTGTTTCACATGTTCCCCTCCACGAGCTGGAGTCGTTTCATTTGGTTTCCACAGTGTGGACAGTGCCTGAGGGGTTGGGGGGCTGAGAAGCCCCCCCACTCCCAGACCGCAAGGCACACATCTTCTGGTGCAAGCCCAGCCCAGGAGGGTGGAATGTCTCGTTCAGGAGCGAAGTTGGCTCTCAGGCTGATGGGTGACCGCCATTCTGTGTACAGTCTCCCACCTGGGCAGGACCGAAAGCCTGAGGGGACCCCCAACTGGGCCCCCAGGCCAGACTGGAGCAAACACCACCAGCCTGCCAGCGATGCCACAGGGACCAAGGAGGTGGAGGACCCCAGACCAGGAGCTGGCCTGGTCGTTCCGAGGGGCAGTGCCCCCGTGAAGAGAGAAGCAAGAGAATAAAGTCCCTGTTGACTTCGCGTCTTTCAATCATTGACATTTCAGAGGGGGCCCTCCAGAAGCCAAGCGGCTTCCCGAGGACTCGCCCTTTGCTGGGAGTGGATTTCCACACGTGCCTTTGACTTCGGACAGGTCAGGCTTCACAGCCGCGATTCAGCTGCCAGAATCCTGGACAAGGGTTGGTGTTTTCTCTCTCCACCTGCTTCCCACCCAGGACGGAGATGTTGCCTGAAAGTGAGCATGGGACCCAGTCTTGTGCCTTCCTAACCATGCGCCCCCTCCTGACTGTCCTCCCTCCCTCCCGTACACTGAAGCCTGGCAGCTATAGCAAACTGCTCATGTTCTCTGTTAAAGGGCTGTGGTGAGATTTTATTTCCTTTTGTTTTGTTTTTGAGTTTGTTTAAAATGGAAATTAGTTATTTTCTTCTGCTGGACAGTATTAAATAGAGCAGGGTGTTGAGTTAAAAAAAAAGAAATATAGGAAGATACAAACAAATGGGATGTATACCATATTCATGGATTGGAAGAATTAACATCATTAAAATGTCCATAATACCCAAAGCAGTCTATAGATTCAATGCAATCCTATTAAAATACCAACAGCATATTTCACAGAACTAGAACAAATACTTCAAAAATTTATATGGACCATAAAAGACCTTGAATATCTGCAGCAATCCTGAGAAAGAAGAACAAAGTTGGAGGGATCACAATACCAGATATCAAACTATACTACAAAGCCACTATAATCAAAACAACCTGGTACTGGCACAAGAACAGGCATATAGACCAATGGAGCAGAACAGAGACCCCAGAAATTGATCCATACCATTATGGTCAATTAATATTTGACAAAGGAAACAAGAACATACAATGGAGTAAAGACAGTTTCTTTAAGAAATGGTGTTGGGGAAAACTGGACAGACACATAGAAAAAGATGAAACTAGACCACCAACTTACACCATAAACAAGAATAAACTCAAAATGGATTAAAGACTTAATTTAAGCCATGAAACTATAAAAATCTTAGCAGTAAAATCTCAGACATCTCATGTAGCAGAATTTTTGCCAATACATCTCCTAGGGCAAGAGAAACAAAGGAAAAAATAAACAAATGGGACTAGGTGAAAATAAAAAGTTTCTGAACAGCAAAAGAAACCATCATCAAAATGAAAAGGAAACCTACTGTATGGGAGAACATACTTGCCAATGATACATCTGATAAGGGGTTAATATCCAAAATATATAAAGTACTTATACAACTCAACAAAAGGAAGGCAAACAATCCAATTAAAAAATGGGCAGAGGACCTAAATAGACACTCTCCAAAGAGGGCATACAAATGGCCAAGAGGCATATGAAAAAATGTTCAAAGTCACTAATCATCAGAGAAATGCAAATTTAAACCAAAATAAGATATCACTTCATACCTGCCAGAATGGCTATCATCTAAAAATCAACAAACAACAAGTGCTGGAAAGGATACAAAGAAAAGGGAACACTAGTTAACTGTTGGTAGAAATGCAGATTGGTGCAGCCACTATGGAAAACAGTATGGCGTTTCCTCAAAAAATTAAAAATGGAACTTCCGTTTGACCCAGCGATCCCACTTCTGGGAATATATCCTAAAAACCCCAAAACACCAATCAGAAAGAATTTATACACCCCTCCGTTCATAGCAGCATTATTTACAATAGCTAAGATTTGGAAACAGTCCAAGTGCCCATCAGTAGATGAATGGATAAAAAAGCTGTGGGACATTTACACAATGGAATACCATGCAGCTGTAAAAAGGAAGTATCTCTCACCCTTTGGGACAGCATGGATGGAATCGGAGAATATTATGCTAAGTGAAATAAGCCAATCTGAGAAGGACAAATATCACATGATCTCACTTATTTGTGGAATCTAATAAACAAAATGAATTGAACAACAAAACAAGACCCGAAGCATGGGGGCATGGAACAGACTGACATACCTCAATGTGAAGATAGGGGATGAGAAAAGATAAACCAAAGAACTTATATATTTATATGCATAGCCCATGGGTGAAGACCTGAGGGGCTGGGCAGGGGCTGGTCAGAGGGAGATAAAGTGTGCGTGTGGGGGGGAATGGGAGACATCTGTAATACTATCAACAGTAAAAAATATATATATTTTAAAAAATAAAAATATTACCACCTTACATATACAGTGGGGCCTTGACTTACGAGTGTCCCGACTAACAAATTTTTCGAGATATGAGCTGTCTCTTGGCCGATTTTTTGCTTTGAGTTGCGAGCTAAAATTCGGGTTACGAGCCAGCTTCAGATACCCCACCGCTAGTTGGCGCAGCGAACGTCACAGTGAACGCCACATCAGCCCAGCATCACGTGTCTCACTCGTTCACTGTTGATTTGACATACGAGTAATTTGAGTTACAAGCTCCGTCACGGAACGAATTAAACTCGTAAGTCAAGGCCCCACTGTATATACAATGGAATATTACTTGACCATAAAGAAGAATGAAATCTTACAATTTGCAACAGCGTGAATGGACCTAGGGTATTACACTAAGTGAAATAAGCCAGACACAGAAAAACAAATACTATATGATTTCACTTATATGCAGAATCTAAAGAAAATAAACAAATGTACAAACAAAATAGAAACAGACTTATAGATACAGACAGCAGACTGATGGATGCCAGAGGGGAGAGCTGTTGGGTGGCAGGGTTAAAAAAGGTGAAGTAATTAAGAAGTACTAATTGGTGGCAACCAAAATTGTTACAGAGATATAAGGTAAAGAAAGCATAGGGAATATAGTCAACAGTGTTGTGATGACTGCCTATGGTGCCAGGTGGACTCTTGAATTATCAGAAGGAACACTTTGTAAAGTATATGAATGTCTATTTGCTGTGCTATTCATCTGAAACTAATACAAAATAGTGTTAAATACAAACTGTAATAGAAAAATAAAATAACAAAACAACGTTACCATCTTGGTCATATTCTCATTCTCAACTGCCTTACAATTGCTTATATTGACTTTATCTAAAGTCTAGCTATCTTTATAAATCATGCCCAAAATACCTTTTTTAATCTCCTAGAGCTCATGTTCTTAAATACTCTGCTTCACTCAACTGTCTATCCATCTGTCAATTGTGCGCATTTTCCTTCTATGGATCTTTGGTCACACTGTTACTCTGGTCTAGAATATCCTATTCCTTTTTAAATCCCAACCTTCCTTATTATCCAGTAGCACCTCTTCCCAAACAGCCTTCTCTCAACAGCCTTATCAAACCACTCTAGTCCTGGGAATTCTGGTAACACTCAAGGCCTAACCCACATTCCTTTACTTGAGCACAAGCTGCCTTGGTGACTGGCATCTGCTTCATATTGCTCTGAACTTTTATCCATTTCATATATTGGGATTTTACTGTTTACAGCTAACTTTTCTAATGAGACCAAGAGCTACTCAGAGACACAAAGCATGTTTTACATTTTTTGTATTTCCACTTTTGCCATACCACTCTCATACCTACCTGGTGCTTGATGCTATACTATCCTATGCACATACTTAATGTTTACTGGTAATTTAGAAAATAAAATCAGATTATGCACTGTTATGTTACAGTCTTCAAGTAATCTAAGATTTTCAGCATTTTAAAAGTTTGCTAGGTGGAAAAATTTAGAATAGTCAAAAGAGAATTAAGGTGAAAAGTCTTTGAAATACATAAATGTCAGTGGAGTGTGTCAATGGGAAAATCAACATAAATTTCATAATTTACAATGTCTGGATAAAAAAACCACTGTGCAGATACTTAAGAAAAATGTTATATTACGGACAACTTAGAGTGGTCTTAAAGGAGAATCTATTTTGCATTTATATTTGAATTTCAAGAGAACTGCTTTGAATTGCTACTTTATTGATAAGTGAAAACAGATTCTTTTATGGCTTAAGCCATAAAAACTTATAGTTTATCAGTTCCCTCTCCACCCTGCAATTACCTACAGGAAGAGATTGGCCTTGTTTCATTTTATGAGTTTTATAGGGATACATTTACCCCAACTCACATACTATGAATTCCTGGAAAATGCTACAAATTGGAGAAAATAAGTGCTTCCTTGGGATCAAAAACATTTCATTTGAACTCATGCATTTATCCATAAACAAGCTGCCCCAAATATTATGTTAAAATGTGGAAGATATATTTTGCATGCATACATGCATAAAGTATATTGTACTAATGTGTAATAATGCAATATGGGGCAATTTGTAAACCTAGAGAGAGCGCTAAACAATAACAACCTAACAACAAATCAAAATGTGGTAGAATAGCTGCAGATATCATAAAAATTGAAGAATCTCAGAATAAAATTAAATTTACAGAATTCAGATAAGTACATTTATGAATAACGTTAATGTTAAGGGCAAGCAACATCACAAATACCTCAGATAAATTTTCAGAACAGTAAAACACTCTAAAACGTTCAAGTTTATTATTGATGAAAAATTACATGACAAAAATTTATCTATCAAACCCTTAGAAGACCTAGAAGAAGTGTACTAGTAACTGCAGAATGAATGAATAGCTTGCTAATAGATTGGTCTTATAATGAAAAAGAATAATGAATCAATATTTAAATTTCCAATCAAGCTAGGATATCTTAATTCCTAACAATTAAATACTTAGATGAATGGCAAAAGTGTTCCAGGAGACAGCCTGGATTTTGTTTCAACCTGTTGTGGTAAATGTGAAGGCTTCTGTGAAAATGCAAGCTGTAGTTTTATAAACTGCCCCAAAAAATCCACTTGTTAAAAGAAAAACTGTTCTCATTAAATGGGGGTTGTGTAACCACTGAATAAAACAAGAAAGAGTAATATTATTTAGTATTACAGGTTTGGAATTAAAAAAGCTTTACAAAAGTCAGTGACTTATTACAACAGGCTACACTGATGCTATTTGAATTTTATCACATGTTTTCATTGGAAGACATTCAAAAATTATCCTCAAATCACAAATAGTTATTTATATATTCAGCATGGCTTACCATATTTTAATTCCACCAGACAATATGAAAAGCTATGGGAAGTGCTGTGCATATGGTTGAAAATTAAAGGGCAGTATGTTTTAACTATATTCCTCGTGTAATCATCTCAAATAAGAAAAGACCAAGCATGTAAGAGAAGACTTCCTTATGCTAGTTACTATTTCTCTTTGATTTGCAAGTAAGTCCTTCATTTAAGGTAAATATGGGACTCAAGCCTGTATCGACTTAACTATTAACTAACTTTTATACCACCTTTCGGGTTCAGACAATGTCCTCTGATTAATCTGTCTGATATTATCCTTAATTTGCTGTAGGCTATAAGCAGGTGCACAACTAGTTCTTAAAGTGGCATGTTCTAATTATTTTCATATAATCGAATATTATGATTGACTAATGTTTTATTTGCTTTTCCTGTAGTACTAAAATGTTTGCATGAATACCATTCAGGACAAAAGTCAGGGAAAAGGAAGCCACACATATAAACATCAAATCTGAACTAGAACATTAAGATCGCAGAATGAAAAAAAAAGAGTAGTGACTGTGGCTAGTAAAGAAGAAAGGTTTACTTGTTTTTGATGGCAGGGGCAATGCCATGTGGAGATATTTATTTTACTTTCCATCAAAGGCATCTCAAAAAAAGATATGGTATTATTTATGTCAGAAAGAAAAAAAATTCCACACAAAAATATTAAAGTTCATATAATGAATGAAAAGAAACTGAAACATTAAATTTAAAAGAGAGTGAGAGAGGACACAGAACAAAGGTACAGAGGTGGTTCTGTCTCAGGATAACCTATATTTTCTTAGAACACTATACCACATTACAGTGCTATAGGATCAAACAATTCGCTGTAACCATATTTTCAGTGAAAAGTTCATTACAACTTAGAATGTCGAGATACGCATTTTTCCCTGGTATAGAGGCTTGAGAAAGTCTCATTTCCCTCACCTGATGCGTACTTGTAGCTAGCATCTCACACTCTCCTAGACCCAAGCCACTCATGGTGGTACTTGGAGCAACAGGGAAGTGGGGGTGATAATATGTACAGAAATAAGCTGGAAATTGCTGGTTAAGTACAGGGTTAAGAAGTCACTCAGGGCCCCAGACTCAACCATACTGATATCCTACCATACTCCTTTTCTATATTTTTTCTCAGACCCCAGGAATACCTCTCCTTTTTAGGCTAATATAGTACTAGTACAAAGTTTGAACTTACAAATAACCCACCTTAAATTTTTAGACAGTCTTTTTCCTATCTCTTCTATCTCTAAATATTTTCTCATCTTAATCCTTTTCATGAAAATAAGAGCATATAGGTCCAAAGGGCTGAAATTAGGTAAAATTATATTTTCTGTGAAAGTGAGACTTTACTTTCCAGGACACTGGGTTATGAACACACTTGTGATCCTATTTAGAGGTTATGGAGAAAGGGACAAAGTTAACTGTCAGTAAGCAGGGGGACCCTGGGGAAGAGGGGAAGTAGAATATGCTTAGTTTGCAGCAATGAGAGAGGAGAAGAGCTTTAAAAAACACAAAAAGGAAGCTTGACTCAAGTCAAAACCTGGAGAACTGAATGTATGGGGAGTGCCTGTATAAACCAAGTATATTAAAACTTACTGATTGCACAGAGTAGAAATGTTATTAATATAATAGGAACTACCACTTAATAATCCAACTAGAAAAACATAATCAAAAGACCAACAGTACCTGCTGAACTATTATTATTAGCTACTAGAGGCCTGGTGCACAAATTCCTACACTGGTGGGGTCCCTCGGCCTTGCCGGCAATCAGGGGCCGATGGGGGGCGTCTTGCCTAGTCCTGATTGGGCCGGCTGGTGGGAGGGGCTGTGGGAGGTTGGCTGGCCGCAAGTGGTTGGCCGTGGGAGTGCACTGACCACCAGGGGCAGCCCCTGCATTGAGCATCTGCCCCCTGATGGTCAGTGTATGTCATAGTGACCAGTTGACCGGTCATTCGGTCCCTTCGGCTTTTATATACATACTAGAGGCCCAGTGCACGAAAATTTGTGCACTCGAGGGGGTCCCTCAGCCCGGCCTGCACCCTCTCACAATCCGGGACCCCTTGGGTAGGGTCGCTAGGCCTGGCCTGAGATCAGGGCCTATCAGGGCTTTCCTTCCCCCAGCTACAGGCAGCTGGCCCCACCACTGCCGCTGCCACTGCTTGCCATCTGTGCAGCGCTGCTCCCCCCCCCCCCCCCCCACTGGTGGCCTCCCTCTGCAGGCAACAGGCATGGGGTGAGATGGCTTGGTTGGTCTGGGCCTCCCTCTGCCAGGAGATCGCTGGCTGGTGGCACACCTGCCACAGAGTCACCACTGGTGGCCTGGGTCTCCCTCTTTCTTTGCTGGGGGGCAGGGCCAGCCCTTTGAGGGGCCATCTGCCTACCTGATCACCCCTAACTGCTTGCTGGGGGGCGAGACCAGCCCTGCGAGGAGCCGTCTGCCTACCTGATCGCCCGTAACTGCTGGCCTGCCTACCTGATCACCCCTAACCACTTGCCTGTCTACCTGTTCACCCCTAACTGCTGGTCTGCCTCCCTGATCACCCCTAACCACTTGCCTGTCTACCTGCTCACCCCTAACTGCTGGTCTGCCTCCCTGATCACCCCTAACCACTTGCTTGGGGCAGGGCCAGACCTGCGAGGGGCCGTCTGCCTACCTGATCACCCGTAAATGCTGGCCTGCCTACCTGATCACCCCTAACCACTTGCCTGTCTACCTGATCACCCCTAACTGCTTGCTGGGGGGCGAGACCAGCCCTGCGAGGAGCCGTCTGCCTACCTGATCGCCCGTAAATGCTGGCCTGCCTACCTGATCACCCCTAACCACTTGCCTGTCTACCTGATCACCCCTAACCGCTGGTCTGCCTCCCTGATCGCCCTTAACCACTCTGCCTGCCTGCCTGATCGCCCCTAAACACTGGCCTGCCTACCTGATCACCCCTAACCACTTGCCTGTCTACCTGATCACCCCTAACGCTGGTCTGCCTGCCTGATCACCCCTAACCGCTTGCTTAGGGGCAGGGCCAGCCCAGCGAGGGGCTGTGGTGGTTCTGGTCTCTGGTTGTTCCAGTGGGTATGCTTATGGTGGCTGGCCTTTTATTGTATAGGATATATATATATATATATATAATTTTTTTTCCTAATTCACTGGAGTTATTTTGAGATAACTACTTAAAAAGTTGATATCATTATTTCTCATGAGTTCATAAGGATTCAGTTCTTTTACTTTATCATTTAATTAACATGGGCATCTATAATCAGCCCACAGGTTAAGACAAAAAAAAAACCTGCTGGCTGTCCTCTGAGTTCCAGAATATACAAAAAAAGCCAGAAATGTAAACACCAGTGCCACAGGAATGCCTACATGAATAACATAAATTTCAAAAGTATTAAAAATAATCCAATGATTCAAATATATTAAAATAACTTGTTTTCCAAATTGTTATCTTTAATTTAAAATATTAAATAATAAAATTTACATAATGTTACTACTACTAAAGATAACTGGAATATACACTATAGTCAAGTATTTTTTATGATTACACTGATTAATTCCTCAAACACTAGTCCTTTCTGGAGCACCACATAGTAAGTCACAAACATGTTGAATTAATCATATGGATTTATTACAAATAAAAAATGGGGTCAATTTTCCCTGGAGAAAAATATAATTATCAATAAAATTCAAATATAGTAAAATATTATCTTCATTTTCTTAAAAACATATTTTTAGTAGCAGGAAATGAAGAGTTGTATTGAATAGAAAGGACAAGAAATAAGATTATGCTTTGAGAAGAGAAAGATATACTTTAGTCTATATCATCTTATAAATCTGTCTAGTGGGAACTATCAATTGATATATATTTCATATAAATATACTCAGATACTAATTTTAATCATGTCCCTTCTATATTATCTTCTATAATTATTTTTAATATAGTAAATGATACTATAATTGTTAAATGCCTTTTGTTGCCTAGTAGTAATATAAGAGAGATAAAACAAAGGATTTTACTTTGATAATAATAAAGCCTAGTAATGTATAATAAAATGGAAGCATAATTCCACTATTACAAATCATTCACTCTAAATGATGCTAGTGCACAAAATAACATTCATTTTAAAAAGGGTGTAAATCAATTTCCATATATATTTACATTACTTTATCAAACATATAAAGTATTTTTAATATGTTTTTATTGATTTTAGAGAGAGGAAGGGAGAGGGATAGAGAGACAGAATGATGGATGAGAGAAAAACATCAATCGGCTGCCCCTGCACGCCCCCTACTGGGGATGGAGCCCGTAAGCCAGGCATGTTCCCTGACCAGAATAGAACCTGTAACCTCTTGGTCCACACTCAACCACTGAGACACACTGGCTGGGCAAAAAGTATAAAGTATTCTTAAATTAAAAAAAAAACATTCCATTTATAACATTAATATAAATAAGTACCTGTAAAAATGATACAGATCTTATTTTCCTATATCTTGGCAAAAATTAGTAAATTTTCTTCATTAATTAAAAAACATGAGGTTCATTTTCTTGAAGGGATATGACTACTGACAAAAGGGAGGTGATAAGAGTTTTGTACATGACATTATTATAGCTAGTATCACTGTAGCTTCTTATCAGTTTTAATAATGCAGAAATAGATTGCCTTACCGTTGGTGCTGTATCTGCATGATGGTTACAAGGCATCCTTTCTATGTTGATAATTCCTGTGAAAAGAAAAGAGTGTGAATATCTGCTTATTGTACCTACCCACTTTATTTTGAAGACATTTATGTCACGGAAACACGACTCCTAGTTTACATATAAGAAAAAAGCCTCACTTGTATGGCAGGATCCTTTAAATTCATAGCATGAATACTATGATCAGAAACAGTTGGAGAGTTTAGCTAAGAGACTTGACTCAAGGCGAGCTAAGCCAGTTTTTCCATTCCAGCAATAGAGCAAGGTGTGTCCATATCCTGCTCTAGGTTCAAAAATTACATATACCATCATCCCTGCTCTGCTGCATTTCTTCCTTGAAAGATTTATTTCTGACTTGAGGTCATCAAGTTTTCATAAAGAAGTATCACAAAGGCTAGAGAGGAATCACTTCATTTTCTCAAAAAAAGAATAAATCAATCTATTTGAATTTCTCTTTGACCTGGCTTCCTTCTATGACATATTGTGCTGTTTATTCATCACCATGAAATATCTGGAAAATTAAAATTCCCTTTGGTTCTCTCCTTTAAAATGATAATAGTGACTGAGAAACTTGAGAAAAAATCCTCTTATCATGTGTGGATTTATCTTTTTGTTCCCAATTCACTTTACTGCATTTCTTTGTAATAAACAGCTTCTATGGATATAATAGCCCACTGCATCTCATCTGTAAAGATACTGGTTGAAAGTCAAGCTCAAGTTAAAAATGAACACAGTGTGGGTCTCATTTACTTTACAATCTCTGTCCAGCAGCAAACCAATGAGTTAGGATTTTAGAAAAGTTTGTTCAAATAATTCTAAAGGCTATCACATGCAAGGCTGGTTAGAAGTGAGAAATGCAATGTACTATTGGTATCAATTAGCAAAATTCATAGTTGAAATAAAACACTATTCCCTCTCACTTAACAGGGATTTAATTTATTTTTCTATTTATTTATTTATTAATTAAATATATTTTATTGATTTTTTACAGAGAGGAAGGGAGAGGGATAGAGAGTTAGAAACATCGATGAGAGAGAAACATCGATCAGCTGCCTCCTGCACACTCCCTACTGGGGATGTGCCCACAACCAAGGTCCATGCCTTTGACCGGAATCGAACCTGGGACCCTTCATAGGATAGGGTCTATCCACTGAGCCAAACTGGTTAGGGCTTAACTTATTTTTCTTAAACTACTATTGAGATCAACACAAAACAATAATTTTTTAATCACTTTGTAAGAGTATAGTCAAAATGAACAAAGTACCATAAAACATTTAAAAAGAACACTTTTGGTTCATTTAAAAAAATCTCCAAATTCTCTTTAGCCAAGTGAAGGCCAATACTACTTTTATCCAATCAACTATTATTTATTGAGTGGCTACTGGGCAATCAGTAATAAAAGATAAATGATAAAGGATAAATTATGATTTCTGACCTCCACAGTCTAGAAAAAAAAGATATCCTTTTCTGAAGAAATATCACAGAGCAAATGAATAGTTTTGTCTTAAGTGTAATAAATCTTTAAAGTACTTTTGATGGGCAGACACATTTTTATACCTACAGTAACATTGGCCTCGAATTTAAAAAAAGTTTAAAAACCCAAGTAAAATATATTGTAAAATATTCAAATAATGCCAACTCTTAATCCAAGATTTTAATAATATTTTAGTATATACAACAAATGGTGAAATTCCCACTTTCCCAGCCCCCACATCTCTCTCTAGCTGCAACATTAAGAACAGTCTGGCGTGACACGCTGGGTTTTATATGAAAGTAGTCATACCGTTCAGGAATTAGCAACATCTTGCATATGTGGTACTATTGTAATATGCTGTAAAATTAACTTAGGCTGATTACTGATTTTTAAATTCTTATCCAATTACAAAGTAACTTCAAAATGATGGAAATCAACAACAACAAAAACCCCTATGTATTATCTTTAGTTTATAAAATTAGGGGGAAAAACCTACATATTTTACAGTTTCAATTTTGGGATGTGTTAAAAATAGGTTTTAAAAGTGGATTATCCAAAGATATAATCTTAGTATTCAATTTGGATTGCCTATTGAAATAATATCATTTGGAAATATAATCATAAATATCTGTTCAAACTTTCAGTAAAGAATATACAGAAAGATATGTTTAAGTAAAAATAGCACCATTTTATGTAAATTTTAGCTGAAGAATCTATATTTATCTATATTTGTGCCTTATTTCACTTTTATTAAGGTGAAAGCTCATAATGAGTAGCTTGCTGTTGTAGCTATTTTTATGTGCCAACTTGGCTAGGCCACAGTCCCTGGATATATGGTCAAACATCTCAGATGTTCCTGTGAAGGTATTTTTTTTAAACTTTATTAACATTTAAATTAGTAGAGACTGTGTAAAGCAAATTGTGCTCCACAATGTGGGTGGGTCTCATCCCAACAGTTGAAGGCCTTAAGAAACACTGGCCTCATAAAAAAGAGGGAATTTTGCCATTAGACTTCTTTAGAACTTGATCTGTAACTCTTCCCTGAGTTTCCTGCTTGCCAGGCTGAAAATTTTGGACTTCCCAGCCTCCACAATCCTATGAACCAATTCCTTAAAATAAATCTACCTATATATACATCCTATTGGTTCTCTTTTTTTGTAGAATACTGACTAATACACTTACTTTATGGAAAACATCCTATTTAATAAAAGCCTAATATGCTAAGTGTCCGGTCAATCGGTAGGCCATTCAACCAATCAAAGTGTAATATGCTAATGAATGCTAAGGCTGCTTAACCGCTCGCTATGACATGCATTGACCACCAGGGGGAAGACAGTCAACGGGTCGACCAGTCGCTATGACATGCACTGATCACCAGGGGCAGACACTCCAACCTGTAGGTTAGCTTACTGCTGGGGTCCAGCCGATCGGGACTGAGTGAGAAGGGCCAGACATGTCCTGGAGCCTTCCCGCAGTCCCTCCCCAGCTGGCCAACCTCCTGCATCCCTCCCCGGCCCCGATCGTGCACCAGTGGGATCCCTTGGTCTGCCCTCTTGCAATATGGGATCCCTCGGTGGATATCGGAGAGCCAGTTTCAGCCTGATCCCACAGGCCAGGCCAAGGGACCCCACTGGTGCACAAATTCATGCACTGGGCCTCTAGTTAATAAAATAAAATAAAAAACCAATTATTTATATTTATAGTCTAATTTAAATTTTTGTTCACTAAATATATTAACAATGTGGAAGTATAGTTAAAATGTACAATTTACCCTGGGTATTTTAAAATTAGAATAACTCGGCCAAACCGGTTTGGCTCAGTGCATGGAGCACTGGCCGGCGGACTGAAAGGTCCCAGGTTCGATTCCGGTCAAGGGCATGTACCTTGGTTGCGGGCACATCCCCAGTAGGAGGTGTGCAGGAGGCAGCTGGTCGATGTTTCTCTCTCATCGATGTTTCTAACTCTATATCCCTCTCCCTTTCTCTCTGTAAAAAATCAATAAAATATATTTAAAAAAATAAAATAAAATAAAATTAGAATAACTCAAAATGAACTTAAGAATATATAACACCTATATAGTAAATCAATCTATCATTAAATAAAAAAATAAAAAATCATTGTTTCAATAAATATTTATTGCTAGATTGGATAGTCTGACAATCTGTTTTTTAAAATATATATATATTTTTATTGATTTCAGAGAGGAAGGGAGAGGGAGAGAGGGACAGAAACATCAATGATGAGAGAGAATCATTGATTGGCTGTCTCCTGCACACCCCCTACTTGGGATCGAGCCCGCAACCCAGGCATGTGCCCTGACCTGCAATTGAAACATAACCTCCTGGTTCATAGGTCTCTACTCAATCGCTGAGCCATGCTGGCTGGGCCAATCTCTGCTTTTTAATGCGTGGGCTATTTATGTTTAATGCAATTCTGGTATGGCTATTTTTAAGTCTGCCATCTTGCTATTTTATTGCATGTATACTTTTGTTCCTTTCTGCCTCCTTTTCTGTATTCTTTTGGAATAAAACATCTTTCCTATTCCATTTTATGTCCCCTCATGGTTAAATTTTTAGATATTCATGTTTTTGTTGATTTTAGAGAGGGGGAAGGTAAAGGAGGAGAGAGAGAAACATTAATAAGCTGGAGAAACATCTATTGGCTGCCTCCTGCATGCCCTGTACTGGGGATCAAGACCACAACCCGGGCAGGTTGACTGGGAATCAAAGCAGCAACCTCTAGGTGCATGGGAAGACACACAATCAACTGAGCCATTATATTTTTTAATGGTTAATTTAGAGATATAATAGACATATTTAATTTATTACAGTGTATACTGAATTAGGAATTTCTATTTAACAAAAAATACAATCACCTTAAAACAGTATTATTTCATTAATCCTACCACCCTTTATGCTACTAATGTCTTATATTTTACTTCTACATGTTATAAATTCCACAATATATTGACAGTATACTTGTTTTAAACAGTCAGCAATCTTTGAGAATTTTTAAAAATTAGCCTTTTATATTTAGATATATATTTTTCCTTTCTAGTATTTTCATTCCTCCTTGCAGATCCAAACTTTCATCCGAGATCATTTACCTTCAGATTGATAAATTCCCTAAGAAATCTCTTGTAGTTTAAATCTTCTGGTGACTATGTTATTTTTCCCTCCTGAAAACTCTCTAATTGGCATCATTTATGATGAGTATTTTTGCTGGATATTGAAATCTAGGTTGATAGCCATTTTCTTTTAGTACTATTTTATTCCATTTTAAAAAAATAAATTTATTTTTATTGTTGAAAATATTATAGATCGCCCCCTTTTTACCCCCATTGACCCCCTCCACCCTGCTCCCCCACAGCCACTCCCCCACCCAGGCCTTCATCACACTATTGTCTGTGTCCAAGGATTATACATACATGCATATAAATTCTTTGGTTAATCTCTTCCCATACCTCCTCCCCTCTTCCCTCTGAGATTCTTCAGTCTGTTCCCTGTTGCCAAACCCCATACACTAGGAATCAGTGTACTTGGCAGTGAGCCATGCTGGCAACAATAAAAAAATTATTAATTTAGAGAGAGAGAGAGAGAGAGAGAGAGAGAGAGAGAGAGAGAGAGAGACATCGACGTGAAAGCAAAATGTTGAACTGCTACCAGGAATTGAACCAGCAACCTTTCAGTGCACAGGACAACACCAACCAACTGAGCCACACTGGCCTTAGCCTCAACTGTTTTCTTTATTTTTTGAATAGCAAACATCTAAGCTGTCAACTTCAGTCTTCCTAATGCTTCTTAGTCACTTGGCCTCTTTTCATTCAATAGCTTTTGCCAACTTATTTCATTAACTTCTGTGAATTCAAAGACTATGCATATGCCACTGAATCCTTAATCTATACTTATGCTCCAAACTTTATTTCAAAGTCAAATTTCTAGCACAGGGCCTGACTCACAGTGGGATAGTAAATAAATAAGGTTCTAATGACTGAACAAGCTATTAGATACTTCACTCCACATGTCTTCCAGTATCTGAAACTCAATATATCCCCAAAGATACAGTTCATTAACTTCCCCCAATCTATAATAATAAAAATGTAATATGCTAATTAGACCGACAGCCAAACGACCTTCCAGATGTCCTTCTGGACGACCTTCCGGACAAAGCCGGGGCTTCGAGGGCCAAGGCAAGCCACTGTGGCTGCAAGGGCCCAGCCCCTTGCAGGAATTTCATGCATAGAGCCTCCAGTATTCCTATATTTTCCTATTTTAAAATACCCACTCATTCACTGAAATTATTAGTCTAAGTTACCCTTAAATTCAATTTCCTTATTCCTTACCACTCACATTCCAGATCTCCAATACTTAATGATTTAACATCTGTACTTTCTTACTTCAGTCTTATTCTCCCACCTCAAAAATTAAAATAATCTTTTAACTGGCTTTCCTCAAGAGAATGCCCTTACATTTCTTCTTATTATTAATTTTCACATCTGATAACAGTTTACGAGGTGTACTGGTTAATAATGCGGATTTTGTAATCAAAGAAAACATGATAATCTAAAAAAAAATCAAAAGTGCTTTATTCAAAGTAATGTCCATTGCTAGCTACATATTTCCCCATCTTTCAGGTAATTTGTGGATACCGTCCCAATAGAACTTTTCTTGTTTTGAGGCAAACCATTCAGAGACTAAATTTTCCACTTCTTTGTACGTTTTGAAGTGCTGCTCAGAAAGTGTGTGTGCCATCGATCGGAACAAGTGGTAATCTGAAGTAGCAAGGTCTGGTGAATACAGTGGGTGGGTTAATACTTCCCAGGCAAGATCTTTTAACGTGTCTTTAACTGGTTTTGAAGTGTGTGATGGTGTGTTATCATAAAGCAAAATTACTTTGCCGTGTCTTCTGGCCCATTCTGGTCGTTTCACAATCAAGGCGTGGTTCAAATTGATTATTTGTTGTTGGTAGTGATCAGTATTAATGGTTTCACCTGGTTTTAGAAGCTCATAATACACCACACCTTCCTGATCCCACCAAACGAAGAACATGGTATGTTCTTCCATCTGTTTATGTCTTCCTCTATCTCTTTTTTCAATGTCCTGTAGTTTTATGAGTAGAGGTCTTTTACCTCTTTAGTTAAGTTTATTCCTAGGTATCTTAATTTTTTTGATGCAATGGTAAAGGGGATTGCTTTTTTAGTCTCTCTTTCTGTAGATTCACTATTGGTGTATAGAAATGCCATAGATTTCTTGGCGTTAATTTTATATCTTGCTACATTGCCGAATTCATTTATTAAGTCTAATAGTTTTTTGATTGTCTTCTTTCTGAAGTGATTTGGCCTTGCAGTCCATGTTGATGGTTGACCTGGATCAACCCATGATTTTGTGCATTTGGGATTCTCAAAATAAATCCACTTTTCATCGCCAGTCACAATTCAATGCAAAAAAGACTTTCTTTCGTGCCGTTGAAGCAACATTTTACTGATGACTTTTCGGTTTTCCATTTGTCTTTCGTTCAGTTGATGTGGCACCCATTTTTCTTCCCTTAAAACCTTTCCCATTGCTTGTAAATGATCGGAAATTGTCTGCTGAGCAACGTTTAATCTTTCTGCAAGTTTTTTTTTTTTAGTTTGACATGCATCTTCATCCAATAATGCTTGTAATTGTTGGTCTTCAAACTTTTTCGGTTGACCTGGATGTTCTTTGTCTTTCAGACTGAAATCATCACTTTTAAAGCATTGAAACCAGCGTTCACAAGTGTCTTGAGATGGAGCATGCTCACCATAAGCTTTCCGACGTATTCAGCAGCACTTTTCTTCAAAATAAAGTAATGAATTAAAACTTCCCGCAAATGCTCCTTTTTAGGCACGACATTACACATTTTTAATTGTAAAATTATCTATGAGGTTAACACCTTCAGAAAATTTGACATGAAGTTTTGAAGCTTGTTGTCAATACAACAAAATAGCATACATATCAAATCGCATATATATCAACATATGTGTAACTCCATCTATTGAAAAAAATCCCATTAACTGGAATACCTAGTAAATAGCCTTCTCAATGAGGAATTATTTGTCACTATATCATATATACTCTGTAAAACAGTTTGTTCATTTTTATTAATATAGCAAGTATCAGTGCAACCCCACCTACCTCTCCCTTTCAAAAATATATCTCTTGTGAATATTGCCAGTGCTGGGGATGGGCAGTGCTCTGTACTTCATTTATACAAGGTTCTGTACAACCTGGCCCCTCGCTATCCCTCTGTCCTCATTATCTTCTACTTTCCCCCTCATTCCTTCTACTCCAGCCATACTGGCCTCTTTTTTAAAAAAAAAATATATTTTTATCGATTTCAGAGAGGAAGGGAAAGGGAGAGAGATATAGAAACATCAATGATGAGAAAGAATCATTGATTGGTTGCTTCCTGCATGCATCCTATTGGGGACTGAGCCAGCTACCTGGGCATGTGCCCTTGACCAGAATTGAACCCAGGACCCTTCGGTCCACAGGCCAACACTCTATCCACTGAGCCAAACCAGCTAGGGCCATCTTGCACATCAAACACATTCCTGACTCTGGATCTTGGTTGGAGATGCTATATTGCCCAGACACCATGGTTTTTTTTTTCTTCAAAATTCTACTCGTCAGCTTCTTTCTGAAGCATTTCTTCACCATCCCATTTAAAACAGCAACTATCCCCTTTCCCTGCTTTACTTGCCCTTTATTCCACATTTGTTTTCTTATTGTCTGTCTCTACTGGACAGTAAACTGAACAAGGTCTTGGATTTTTACCTGGTCTTTGTGCGTGTGTGTGTGTTTTACAGATACATTCACATAACACCTATAACAGTGCCTGACACAAAGTAAGTACTCACTGGGTCCTTACTAAATATATAAATGAATTTTGCATTCCCAGTATGTGCATATGCAGCAATTAAACATCCTTTAGAATTAAAAAACAGAAAATAAAACAAAAAAAAGAAAAAGTTAAAATGAGAAAGGATTTAATTGAAAAAAAAGTATTTTTGGTATGGTATGGAGAATGTAGGAAGGAAATAACTCATTTCTCAGTTCTAGCCATAAAATATATAATTTAAATTCTAGGGGAAAATAAATTTAAATTCTGAACAAGAGCATGATAATTTAGAAAATGTTTTAAAAACATGCTTATCATGCTATATACATTTTTCCCCTGTAAAAGTTCAATGAGTATTAAGTACATTCATTTAACTAACTGCTATACTGTCTATATATATAAAAGCCTAAGCAACCAAACGACCGAATGACCGGTCAACCGGTTGCTATGATGCGCACGGACCATCTGGGGGGCAGGTACTCAACGCAGGAGCTGCACCCTGGTGGTCAGTGTGCTCCCATAGCCAACCTCCCGTGGCCGGCCAACCTCCTGCAATCCCACCCACTGGCCAACCTCCTGCGGTCCCTCCTCCGCAGCTGGCTGGCTCTGATCGGCCCTGATCGCTGGCCAGGCCAAGGGACCCCACCCGTGCACGAATTCGTGCACCGGGCCTCTAGTGCATTTATAACTGCCTTTAACATTGGCTTTTAAAGTGTTTTACTTTCAACTCTTTGTTAAATCTTCTCTTGAAAATACATATATTAAAAAAATGGAGATGACATTAAACATCAAGCCTCATAATCCACACTAATAAAAGAGAAACATGCAAATTGGTGTCACTCTGCTACGCCCACCAGCCAATCAGGATGAGTATGCAAATTAACCCAACAAATATGGCGGTTAATTTGCATATGCAGGCACAGAGCGAAGACTAAAGACTGATGACGACTGAAGACTGAAGATGACTGAAGACTGAAGAAGATTGGCTTCTCTGCTGTGGTCGGAGTGGAGAAGCCTCGAGGCTTGGCTTCTCCGCTGTGGCCGGAGCAAAGGCCTGGGTCCCGGGTGCTGAAGGAAAACCGGTGCCGGCAGCCAGGGGAAGGCCTATTGCACGAATCTCTTCGTGCAATGGGCCTCTAGTGTTATTATAAAAATAAGGAAGGAAAAATGAAAAACAAAAAACAACCTCCCTAAAGCTCCCCTCCTTCTCATGGCAAACTTTGTTGATTCTGAATTAGCCAAAATATAAAACCTATTTGGCTCACACAAAATTTAACAGCTATGAAATGTGAAAGACTTGATTCCTTTCAAAAGCAGGGCAAGTATACACAACACACACACACATACACACAGTCACTCACACATATTAATATGAAAGAAACTGGAGTGCTTTATAATTATTCACTCATTCCCAGAATATCAGAATACCCTTGGGAGGTAGGTTTGAAGCATATAGCATAGTAACTAAAATTATTACATGACTTCTGACATATTAGCCTGCAACAAAATCCAGATACCTAGCCCTAAACTATCATTTGGGGGAGTCCTAAATGGATAATATTGTTCTGTATTATGTAGACAACAAAGAATTCTGAGCAGGGCCATGAATCTGAGTGCATTTTATAAGGATAATATATTTAATCAGATTGATTCCTTTCTCTGTGCTCCATGTTTTGTGCTTATCTCCTATTGAACTCAACCCCATTATACTGTAACTATTTCTTTGCCTTTTAAATTCTTCAACTAGTCTGGGAGGACTTTTGAGGGTAGTCTTTCATTTTCCATTTCTCCAGGGCTTGGCTTAGTCCCTATTACATAGTACTCTCTACAGAACATTGGATGATGAACTATATGGATTAATTTTTTATAAAGTATAAAAAGGCTTTTATTTTTTAAAGTGGTTAATAGCTTTTGTTAGGGTGCTTCTACTAAAATAAGTTTTTGGTTCTGCTAAAAAAAAAAGAGCTGGATATTAGTCAAAAATAATTTTCAATTTTTACTCCTTGTAAAATTATAGTTGAATTTTTATAGTGGAGAAAGTTGAAAAAAAAAAGTAAATTGCCTGAAATTAGAACAATGTTCTACTTTTTACTTAATGCACATTTACAATGCAAAAACCTCTGAAATTATTTTTAAAAAATGACCAGTCACTCCATTTACTCATTTTTGTAGTTTCCATATTTATCATATACTTTGCTCTCAAACTCATAGACAAGTTAGTAAGAGCAATACCGAGATAGATTTTTTTTACCTTTTCATTCACTTTTCATTGAAGGGAGCTTCCTGCAAACACACATTTAAAATTCTGGAAAATACAAATCAACATTACCTAGCAGTCTCTATCATCACCACAAGGTCTGGTCCTTAAACCTAATTTCCATCGTAAGCTGACACTTTCAATAAGTGATAGGTATTCATTTCCAGAAAACACTGCCAGTAAGTTCTATGATATCACAGTCTGCTCACTCTCCAGACCAAAGTGACGAAGCCACAAAATGCAAAAGTATGCACTTAGTTAGTCCAAGGGAAACCTTAAGGCTATTCTGACCACAGTTTAGAAAAGTATAACCTAGTGAAGAGTAAATGAGAACTTAATTTAAAGAGCCCTTTCCCTCTGAATTTCCAGGGTCTTCCTCTGAATTTCTAGGGCCTTCAGTAGAAACAAACCAAAATGTTTGAAAACTAAAGTGTTTCTTGTCATAGATTTAATTTTTAAAAAGTTACTTTGGGACATAGTAATTTACAAAGAAAACAAAAATTACTATTTTTACAATATAAATGGTATTTTATTTTTCCCCTTGACCAGGGGAGGAAACATTAAGGGCTACTTCTTTGGTTCCAAGCAATGTCCATCTGAAGCTGAATTAGTATATAAAAAATTATTTCTAGTTTTAAAAACTCATAGCTTTTCACAGAATCATAGAACTAAAGGCTAAAATGTACAGTAATTTGAAACAATGTAAAATGTTAATGTGCAAGTATATACTAGTAAAGGGAAGAAATGAGTATATGTGATTAATAGGGAGTAAATTTGACCTTTTATTTTAAACATTAAAATATTTTTAATTATCAGAGATGTGGCCAACATTTTGATGTACATATGTATTCCTTATGTTGATAAACTAAAGATAACCATAGTATTTAACAACTGAAGAAAGGCTTCAAAATTATGGAATACTCACTTTCTTCAAGACCATATATTATTACCAGAAAAAAATTATGGGAAAATATATTTTAAAAACTACATTATTTGGAAGTGTACCCTACATTAGTATTTTATATGAGCAATTGTCTTAATGATTAAAAAGTTGTCAATTTCAGTTTGAGATTAAAAAAATAGTAAAATGCATCATATGGTTGATATTCAACAATACTAAATGTATTCTTATTCTCAAACTATAAAAACAAACAATAAAGGAGTGCTGGTCAAAAATAATTTGGCCATTTTATAACCTATTCTCTCCTCTTACCTGCTGCAGCCATGCAGTTATTGTAATTCTTCCTTTAATTCTCACCTTTGAGTGAATTGACACACTGACAGTTTCATTTTAACTTGGAGGCACAGCAGTAAATTCAAAACTTTCACTATTTTCACCATGATATAAATAATGTTCTGATAAAAAAGTTAAAACCTTCAAAGTCTCATACTTTAGAAATCCTATATAATAAAGCCCTAATATGCAAATTAATGGGGGAATGACATGCAGAATGACTGGTCACTATGATGTGCACTGACCACCAGGGGGCAGACACTCAACACAGGAGCTGCCCCAGATATTGAACATCCATCCACCCACTGAGAGGGAGGTGACCAGCGGTGGTGACTGGGGGGCGGGGCCAGCCAATGGACGGTGCCAGGCCACCAGCCAAGGCAGGTGCCAGTGGGGGCTCCCCGATCACCCCGCCTTGTGGTCATTCCACAGATTAGCTCTGATTGCTGGCCAGGCTTAGGGACCCTACCCTACATATTGGGAACAGTCTCTTAGATTTAAAAATTAAAACCTGGCAAGGCTACTCTAACACTGAAAAAAACAGGATGATGCAGCAGTGACATGCATGGACTCTGGCTTGCACATTTTGTAGTCAGTCCTGATTCTGACACTTTGTGTGACAAAGCCAATTACTTAACTTCTCTCTGCTTCAGTTTTTCCACCCATAAGACAGGGAAAATGGTATTACTGCCTCAGAAGGATCATGTTATGTACTACTTTTTATAATCAGGACAAAAATATGTAGCTGCCCATACAACAGCAAGATGCTTTTCACCTATATGAAAAGTATGGTTACTGGTGCATGCAGCATCCCGGATTGCGAGAGGGATGTCTGACTGCCAGTTTAGGCCCGATCCTGGCAGTCGGACATTCCCCAAGGGCGCAGGCCGAGCTGAGGGATGCCCCCCCCCCATGAATTCTGTGCACTGGGCCTCTAATCTATAATAATAAAAGCATAATATGCTAATTAGACCGGATGACCTTCTGGATGTCCTTCCGGACGAAGCCGGGGCTGTAGCCACAGGATTGAGGCAGCTGCAACAGCTGTGAGGGAGGGATCCAGGCAGCCACCTGCAGCTGCGAGGGAGGGATTGAGGCAGCTGCCGCAGCTGCGAAGGCCTACTCTTATATGAATTTTATGCATCGGGCCTCTAGTATATTATAAAAACCACTATTATCATGGAAATGATTAGTCATTATGCTTAGAACTTGTATTTTGAAAAAAAAATGCGCCAGAGGAATATGGATATAAGACATTCACTAAGTTTAATTCTAAGAACACTGTGATTTTTCTTTCTAAAATTTAGTGGGAGTTGGATAAATTTAAAATAAAAATGTTCAATAATTAAAATAGTTCTGCATATACTCCAAGATACTATCTATCATTCTTATTGCATTATAAGTCAAACACAGGTAGGTATCTGAAAACTTTCACTGGCACTAAACACTTGCCTCTATTTTCAAATGACATGCCACCAAGATGAAATGACTTGCTCCCAGTCATAGCATACGTAATAGAATCTGGATCTAAATTCAGATGTCTCCATTTGCTTCGCTAAGTGCTATTACCACACCATGTATTGATTTAAACACCAAAAAAATAAGAAAATTTTAGAGTCTCTATTCAAGTTAAAATTGCTTTTTAATACATCTGCTCAATTATGATGCTGAAATCTGAAATCTTTTTTTAAAATATATTTTTATTGATTTCAGAGAGGGAGATAGAGGGAGAGATAGATAGAAACATCAATAATGAGAGAGAATCATCGATCAGCTGCCTCCTGCATGCCCCACACTGGGGATCCTGCCCGCAGCCTGGGCATATGCCCTAACCAGGAATCGAACCGTGACCTGGTTCATAGGTCAATGCTCAACCAAGAAATCTTCAATATTATTTTATAACTATGTATGGTGCCAGTTGTGGTACTGGAAATATCAAGGGGAACGCTATGTAAATATGATTTTCTAACCACTAAGCTGTACACCTGAAACTAATACAAAACAAAATTGAAAGGAAAAAATAAAGAGTGGTGGTTAAGGAGATAGGACAACTGAGAATGTGATGTCCTGGAAACCTGTGTATTAAGATGTGATCAAATGTGTCAAACGCTGCTGCTAAGTCCAGTAAGATAAGAACAAAGAACTGAACATTGGAATTTGCAGTGTGCAAGTCACTGGTGAGCCGGAAAAAAAAACAGATTAGAGATGGAACAAATTTATGGAAGATGAGAAGTGATTCGAAACGTATCTCTGAAAACATTATGATAGGCTGCAGTAGATACGGTATCTGACAGTGAAACTCAGAGCGCCTGTGGACACAGATTCAGCACTTTGGGTAGACAGCAAAACAAAACAAACCCCAGGAAAAATAACTGAAGGTTCGTATATAAAAACACGTAAGCCAAACAAGATGCTGATTCCACATAAAATGGAAGATGATGAGCATTCACCCTAGATTTAAAAAAGTAAAAAATCAGTGAAGTGTCTCTAAAAGTAATACTGAACAAAGCACTTGGGAAGAGTAAAGACTTCCAGAACTGTTGTCCCACTTACTAGTATTCTCATTCTGACAAGTAGTCCGACAGCCTGACTCATATATCTTGCCTGTTTATCCTAAATATAAGCTGCCAGTTAATATGTCTTAGCTATATATATGAAGTTCTCAACAGACTTCCTGGTAAGGTGAACAAAACAGTGAGATTACAGAGCTACTTACACAACAAAAGAGGGACACCATATTTGTACCCAGTGCTTCATTAAAAAAAAAAAAATAAGACAAATGCCAAGGATCACCAGAAAAAAAAAATCCATGGAATGAAAGAAAAAGACAGGATACATAAACAGATGAGAAAACTGAACACAGAGGAAACATCAATTCAGAGAAAAGAACTTTACTTTGAGATTTAGAAAGATACAATGACATCTACAAAAACCATGATACTAGAAAACAGGAACAAACAGGACAAGAAAGAAACCATAAAGATTAAAAGGATGATTGGTTCCCTGGCTGGTGTGGATCAATGGTTAGAGTGTTGGCCCAAACACCTAAGTGTCGAGGGTTTGATTTCCGGTCAAGGGCATATACCTGGGTTGTAGGTTCCATCCCTGGCCCTGGTATAGGAGGCAACCAACTGATGTTTCTCTCTCTCTCTCTCTCTCTCTCTCTCCCTCCCTCCCTCCCTCCCTTCCTTCTACTCTCTCTAGGAAATCAATGGAAAAAAAATACACTTGGGTGAGGATTAACAAACAAACAAACAAACAGGATGATTGGTGAAGAGAGATTGAAAATAATGACAAGACTCTGAGAATGACTAGTTCAAAAAAGGAAATGAGAAGGAGGAGTCAAAGATGCATCCGGTTGCCAGCTGAAAGAAGGGTGATGCCATCATCAGAAACAGACAGAAGAGTAAAATATAGAAGCTCCTTTCAGGAAACTCAGGCTCACTCATGGCAATGATTACATTTCTGTCACATGTACGACAAAAAGCGGTTAGCTTACCTATCTTGCTACACAATTTTGAGGATGAATTATCGTTTCTGTGATAAGATTTCATACTTCAGAGCCATATATACGACAATATCTCTCAAAAATTTTACATTTGACCTCTTAAAAAAAGATGCTATATGTAAACAATTCCTATAAAATTCAAAATGTAAAAAAGACAAATTAAGAAGTTGTTAAAACATCAGAATATCTCTAAAATGCAAATTCAATAATCTGGCGTATACTTTGGCTATGTTCACATTAAATTAGTTTTTATATTCATTAAATTTTAGTTTATGGTTCTCAGTTACATTTTTTCTTATTTTCACTGAATATGAATATAATTATTTCACTTTTAAAATTAATCTTCTGGGAAATACTACATATGCTTGGACAACCAAATTTAGTAGGTTCATAAACCCAACACACACACACACACACACACACACACACACACACAGAAATGTGACTGGAAAAGAACAATAGCTTCAAGTAAGATTTCTGTGTTTAACAGATCAGAGAAAATTGTAAGGTTGGAACTATATATACCATATAAATATCATATAAAATAGCTTCTTACAAAATAAATGGCTAGGAAATAGCAAATTTAAGCTCATTCAAATCAGAAAATTTAAATGAGAAAAGTTTGCATTCATATTCTCCCCTCAAAATATATTAGGTGAAATTTCATATCTCATTGGGGACATTAATACTAAATGCATGTCCCTGTGCATAAAGAACCATTCATTAAGTTTCTTAATATTTAATAGAGTTGATAAAAATAATTTTTAAATTAGGGAATAATAAATATGTAGAATATACTTTATTAATAGGACTAGGAACAATTTACTAATTCATATGACATTATTTCAGTAAATAAAAGGGCTTTTATTCCAAGTGAAGGTTTTAATCTTTAGTAAGTAAATTAACTTAGATCACTGGAGAATTCTTAGTACAGTACTAATATTGGTTACTAAAATGGCACCTTATACCTTTAATTTAACAAATATCAATTTTAGAGAATCTAATTATGAATGATACAAAAAAAGTCGAACAAATGAAATCTCAGTCTTTGTGGAAGGGAAATAGAAGTCATATGTTAAAGGAAATAAATCCACATGGTCAAGGTCTTTCACTCAGTGTCCAGAAAAATCCAAATATGAAAATAGTCCCACCTGCAGGGTTTTCATGTTGACTGGCATGTATGTGGAAAGCCAAAGTTTCACAAGTGGGTTCTAGTGGATTATTTAAAGTTTGAGATGCTTGGTTGAAAACTTTCCTCTTAACATTATTTCATCTTAATGTCTTTTTTGGCATACTTCTAAAAATCCTATGTCCATTATTTGCTTCTCTGACATGTTCTTTTTTCTATAATAATCACTTAACACGCCCTGGCCAGCTTGGCTCAGTGGATAGAGCATTGGCCTGGGGACTGAAAGGTCCCAGGTTCGATTCCGGCCGCATGCCTGGGTTGCGGGCTCGATCCACAGTGGGGAGTGGGCAAGAGGCAGCCGATCAATGATTCTCTCTCATCATTGATGTTTCTATCTCTCTCTCCTTCTCCCTTCCTCTCTGAAATCAATAAATATATATTTTTAAAAAATAATCACTTAACACATTTTATTAAGTCATGTCTTAAATAAGATTTCCTCCATTCCTTGGGGCACAATGCAAATTGCATAATTTCAAACTTTAAAAAAAAATCAAAAGAATCTCCCATAAAAATCTCATGTTGTTTGGTCTCACAATATCTTATACATTTCAAAGTATTTAAAATATTTTTCTGATTGTCACAATTCTATGAAGTAGGAAATTCATCTTAAGTAGAAAATAGAGACATTATGCCTGGAGAAATAAAGTCAACTCCCAAGATAATAGTGGGAAGTGGCTGACTAGGGCTCATGCCCAACCCTTTTGGCCTTCTGAACTCAGGTCCACTGTGTTTGCCACAATAATGCACATGTCCTCAATTCATATTCAACAAATTCTTGCTTTTAAAAATTGCTTAATAAAAATATTATTCTGTTTAGTACCATAAAGTACATTTAAAGAGATCTGTCTACAGAAAATCAGTTAATTCTGTATTAAGTAGATTATATGTATTGTAATAAATTCATTCCTTTCACCCATCCCAATACCTAAACTTACATCTTGGATTTCTGGAGGTTTGAAATCAGCATTCAATAAACCATTCTTTTTCAATTAACAGTTTAAAGTTCATTACGTAATACTAACAGAACACTCTGCCAATTCTGATGCGATGAGAAAGATCTTTGAAGTTCATTTTACCTTCCTTAAAATGGAAACCCCCTTTTAACATCAACTGTGTTTATTGAGAGTCATTCTGATTCCTAATTTTTGCCAAAATGTTTTCTTTTCTTCTTTTGAAATACAAGAATCATCTTGTTTCCAGCTTACTTGTAATCTACCTTCTACAACTGGTTATAATCACAGAATCTCTGGTGAAATTATGGCCAAGGCAGGGTTCATTTTACATTTCAGTTAATTATTTTTAAAGTTTTGCACTTCCCTGTAAAAAATTAAATCTTAAGAAATACTGAAATGTTGAAACCAATAAAATTTAACTAGAAAAATAGCTCCTAATTTTAAGAGTTAATTTTAATTTTTTATTCCTGGTCAAAGGAATAAGTATATACTTGGCAAAGACATGCAAAGTAAACAGAAAAATACAGCTCTTTAAATAATATTCAAAATGTAAAAGCATGAAAGTCAACTGGACAGATCTTGTAACCAATACTGAAGTCATTAGAATGATGTTATGATGTTGTCTAAATCAAGTATTTGACTGTTTAGGATGTGGTAAAAAGTTAGATTCAATGACTGGCTATCAAGTTTAATACCTGTTTATGTGAGCTAATGGAGAGTGCAAAAAAATATGAAGACAGAAGCTACTGGTTGATTTTAAAAACCATGTCACACTCTGCCTCCCCCATCAAACTCAGGTCCACAACTAAAAAAGATAATATGAAGATTATGATAATAAAGTCATACTAATAAAATGATTCATTTCATTTTGTATCACTCATCTATTGAAAATGAACTGAATTTCACACAATGCTGTGAAAAGATATACCACATTCTTATAAATGAAACATGCTGTCCTTCAAATACAAACACGCAAAGATGATACAATTACCCCACTGCTGGCTAATTACCTCCCTGTATTTTTTTTAAACAAAATTGTATTTTTTACTGAATAAGTCACATTTTAAAATTTACTTCTATTATAAGAACTCCTGAGATGATTGAATGGGTTCTGAGATTTTGACCAACTGTCACAGAACAAAATTCCTCTGCAGAGAACTTGCTGAATTCACTGAAGATATAGTATAGCATGTTCACTACATGCTGACACATTATAAGCTATAAATTACAATTTAATGTAAAATGTTAAAATTACAATTTCTTTCCTTTTTCCCTAGCTTTATTAAAGTACTAGAGGCCCAGTGCACAAGATTCGTGCATTTGAGGGGGAGTCCCTCAGCCCAGCCTGTGCCCTCTCGCAGTCTGGGAGCCCTCAGGGGATGTCCAACTGCCGGTTTAGGCCTGCTCCCACGACCCCCACCCTCCTGGCAGTCAGACATTCTAAGCCAGTAGTCGGACATCATTAGCACTACTTCAGAGGCGGGAGAGGCTCCTGCCACCACTGCTGCACTCGCCAGCCATGCTTCTGGCTGAGGTCTGCATGGAAAGTCTGCCCCCTGGTGATCAGTGCATGTCATAGTGACCAGTTGTTTCGCCGTTTGGTCGATTTGCATATTAGCCTTTTATTATATAGGATATTTAGAAAATAAAATTATATAATTTTCTTTCTTATACAAATTACAATAGATGCAGTTTTGTTTTTAATAGGATTAACAGATGTATTATTTTCTAATTGAGATAGTGACAGCCTAATGAACAGTTCTAAAGTATCTCTTAAAAGTTATATCCAGATTTTTTCTCTCTATCCCACCCCTCATTCAGATACAAGTTGTATACTAGTATATATTTTTTAAAATCCTCACCCAAGGATATGATTTTTAAATTGATTTTTAGAGAGAGAGGAAGGGAGAAAGAGAAATATGGATGTGAGAAAGAAACATCGATTGGTTGCCTCCCATATGTGCCCCAATGAGGAATTGAACCCGCAACCTTTTTGGTGCATGGGACAATGCTCCAGTCAACTAAGCAACCTGACCAGGGCAGCAGCTATATTTTTAAAAAACACATTTTATCATCTCTTTCATACTCGTACCTTTGGAGAGTCTATTTTTTTAGAGAATAAAATGTGAATTCCTCAGGAGGGCACAATTTGACCCAATCTACCTTTGCAGACTCAGTTTTTCCTAACACATCTATCTCACCATTTCCTCCAGCTAAACTAAGACTCTATGCCAAGCTCTGCCAGGCGTGTGTGCTTGGTTACTTGCTTCTTGGCTCTGTGGGCTCTCCTGAAACCCCACTTGCTGATGAGGCCTATGAGGAAGACAAAGGCAAGGCCATGGAAGGTTTTATAAGACAGGGTAAGGACTCTGGAACCCATTCTAATTGTGACAGCCATTTAAGCAGGGTAGTCACATGATCTAATTCAGCTTCCAAAGAAATGTGGTGGCGCCCATGGGGAGAATAAGCTAAGAGACAAGAGTGGAAGCGAGAAAGTGGAGGGAAGAAGAGGAATCAGGAATGGCTCCTCGTTTTCCTAAACAACTGGCTAAATGTGCTCAGAATGGGAAGAGCTGGAGTGTGGCAGGGGAAGTAGAAGTGAAAGGAAGGGTTTTAGGGGCAGGAAATCAAGAGTTCTGTTTGGACATGTAAAGTCTGAGAAACTCTTAGCTGCTCTGTCCCTCTTTATTCAGTGACACTGTGTTTACACTGTGATTTCAGAACTTATCTCACTCTGAAATAATTTGCTGCAATCTCACTTGTCTCCACAGTTACTGTAAGCTTCCTGAGGGCAGACTGTAATAGTTAGTCCACATTCTTAGATGAGGGCTTTAAACAAAGTAGTCACTTAATTTTAGAATGAATAAAGGTAATATTCTAGAAACTCTTACAAATACAAACCAAGGAAGAAAATACTTTATTAGCAGTTTACACTATCTAGAACTCACTCTGAATAAGGTCAATAATAGTTACAACAGACCACAGACCATAAACCCACCTTCCTTCTAGCATATAAACACACACACACACACACACACACACACACACACACACACACACACACACAATCAACCCCTGCTTTTTAAAATTTATCTTTATTGTTGATAGTACATATATCCCCCTTTTTCCTCACATTGACCCTATCCTCCCCACTCCCTTCCCCTCCCCAGGCCTTCACCCCACTATTGTCTGTGTCCATGGGTTATTCACATATGCATATAGATTCCTTGGTTGACCTCCCCACCCCCCTACCCCCACCGATGCCCATTCCCTCTGAAGATCCTCAGTCAGTTGCATGCTTCTATGTCTCTGGATCTAATTTGTTTGTCAGTTTATTTTGTTCATTGGATTCCACATTTAAGTGAAATCATGTGATACTTGTCTTTCTCTGACTGACTCATTTCACTTAGCATATTACTCTCCAGGTCCCTCTCAACCCCTGCTTGTAAGCCTCTAGCAAGATGGATAGTGGGCTAGCTCTATGTAAATAGCTTTTATTTATACTGTACAAAGCCAAACATCTACAGATATCACTTGAATATTTAGATTGATGTTCAAAAATGAAAATCTTACTAAAAACCTATCTATATTCTTTGTTTTTATAATCCTACTAGAGGCCCGGTGCACGAAATTCATGCATGGGTAGGGTCCCTAGGCCTGGCTGGAGATCAGGACTGATCAGGCTCCCTGCCTCCCCACCTCCTCCTTCCCTCAGTGCCCTGCGACTCGCTGGTCACCCACCATGTTCCATGCCGCCTCCTGGTGGTCAGCGCACATTATAGTGAGCGATCGAACTCCCGGTCTCCCAGTCGAACTCCCAAGGGGACACATTGCATATTAACCATATATATATCTAGATATCTATCTATATATCTAGATATATATCTATATGGATATATAAATGTATATATCTATATAGATGTATATCTAGATATATAGATATAGATATATAGATATTTCAGATTCTAATAGATTATTTGTAGAGTTGAGAACACAACTATTTATCCCCTTTTAAAACTGGTTTGACTACTAATTAGAATCACAGAATTTTAAAGAGAGAAACTCACAAAACCCAGAACCCTTATTTACCTGTAGGGATAAGAAAACTTGAGGCCTAAAGAAATTGTTCAACACTCTATAATCATTTAGAAATGAAGTTAGTTGTAGAAATTAGTTCATCTGTTTCCTAGTGCAAGATTTCCCACATGAGAAGATTGGCTTTTTCATGAATAAAATTGATTAATTTGGCAATTTTGCAACAATTTACTTATTCTGCTTTTATAACTTTTCTATGCAGTGATATATCAATAAATTTTATAGGAAGGATATGCCTTAAAATGAGGTCAGGCATATTAACAACTAAAACAAAATGAAGTGAAGTACTGTCATGTATATAACATGGCTTAATGGTAATGCTTCTGAGGTAGAGGACACATGGAGGGACATGCATGACATAAATACCCCAATGCAAAGCCTATTTGGCCAGAAAAAACTGAAGGCAAGCGAAGCCAATCCTATGTACAATGGTGAAGCTCGTAAGGCTTGTCTTTATCATACCCAGCTTTCCTCTTATCCTTTTTCTTTATTCTTTATCTGTCCCACTGGTAATCCCTCTTCCATTTCAAAGGCCTTCCTATCTATCCTCTCTTCCCTTTCCCGTTACAGAAAAGAATTTTATATCTATCATCTACACCTTGTAGGCTGACAAACTTAAGACACTACTTGAATGAATTTTAATACATTAACTCAACCAAACATTTCCGTTCCATGCCTTTAATCCTAAAGTGTGGAATGAAAAATTTGTTCCCAGAAGAATTGTAGATTCAGGAGAAAAATGATAGAGATCAAGTGGTAGAAACAGATTCTCTCCCTCCTAGTCATTAAAATGACATGGTCTGAAAGCAAACCAAGTATCTAGTTAGGGTGCAGAGAAGGAGTCTACAGGGAGAGCACATGGTGTGCCCCCCACTGTACATAAGAAGGACCAGCACTTTGCTCCAAATTCTGGCAGATATCTGGAACATTACAAATTTAAAATTTTAAATTGCTAATTGTTTGGGATAACTTAATCATTATACTGATTTGAAATTAGAACGCAACGTATTTTCAAAGCTAGCTTACATATACTCATCATGTTTACAATTTAAGAATGTTATATTTGTATAGTGCCTTATGCTTACAAAGTGTTTCATATGTGCTATGTAATTTGAACTTCAACAGAATGTAATGTAAATATCATTTCTACTTTCCAAGTGAAGATTCTTAGGTTCACAGGTAATAAGTTATAATAAAAGGCACAGCCAGGAGTGAACATAAGAATTCTTGATCCAAATATTTTCCCACCATAATATGTGGTAACTTATAAAGCATTATTAAAATAACTTGTATATGTAAACTGCAAACACTTTCAAACTAGAAAAGTAATATTGTCCCCAAATTTCTAGTAAATTATATCAATCTTTTCAAGCCAAAGTTTCTTATTATAATCTTTTTGTTGAAGATAATTAGGTTTTCTCAGTTGCCTCAATTTTTAAAACAATTCAGTAATATACAAAATACTGTCAAAAACATATAGCTAGTGAATAGAAACAGGCATCTTTCCATCCCCAAAGTCACATTCTCACATAAATGCTTTATCTTTGATGTCCTTTGAAAACCTTATTCAAATTATTTTAAAACATTAGCCTAAAAATTTGCATTGTATAGTTCATCTTAACTCAGTGATTCATGTAGATTTTTACAACTAGCTTCTTTGCATATCTTATTAATTTGCCAACTTTGAAGAAACATGATATCACTGACAGGTTGGAGCCTGCTTCTGCCCAAACACATTTTACCTTGAATTCCTTGAAGTCAATTATAATTTAAAAAGTCAATTATGGTTCTTTTACCTAAGGGAAACAGAATCAGATTTAATAGTATCCATGTTTAAAACTCATATGTTTTTCTATTTTTAGTTTGTTATCTGTTCTATGGAATAGAGGTTGAGAGTATTTACTATTAAAGTTACCACATTCAAATTTGCTTTAGAAATAACTTCAGTGATTTTTGAAGAAAAAAAAAGATGCTAGAATATAATTCAAGTGTGAAAACAGACCATTACAATGCTATGAGCTATATTTCTAAAATGAAATAAACAACATTCATGAAGAAAATAGCATGTGAACATCTAAAAGGTCAGTCATAAGAAAGGGGCTCACCAGTCTGAGCAAAACCAAACTGACGCAGAGGCTGCGTGTCCAGCAAGTCTGACTCGTTTAACTTCGACTGTTGTAAGGAGGCTGATGTTGAAGTAAACGAGAGATTTTTGTTGACCTGTAATAGGAAAGGCAAATCAGACAAAAGCGTAATTTCCTGGGTTACTGATGCAAAAGCTGTATGAGAAAGATTTGCTTACTAGTACGATGCAAACCATGACATATGGTAGGTGAAAGGGAGTGGTAATGACTTATATGCTTGATTTTCAAAGTTTACAAAACAGAATAGTATTTTTATCAAGGAAGGAAAACAATGGCAATGAAAGTATAACTATATTAAAGTCAACCAACCTTATTAAATAAAACAAGTTAGCTTATCATGGAACTGATATTATTCGTAACGCAAAATGGAGTGGTCTTAACAGTTACACAAAGAAATGCAAAAAAAAAAAAAAAGTGACTCCTTGACAGCTTTCAATTAAGAAAGAGTTAAAAAGTTTCAGACCCACATTTCTCTAGCATTTTGTGAAATAGCAGGTACTTCCTTTTAAAAAGCCTGCACAGAAAACACCTGTAATATTCTTGTTTATATACATCATGGTGACATAGATAACACAGCTGCAACCTAACCTGACAAGTGAAACAATTTCCACTGCATCGAAAAACCTTATTCTTAAGACGCTATTTAAAAACAAGCAATACTTATGAAACAAAAACCATGTTCTATAAAACAAAAAACCTGATTATCTGAGTAAAATGGTCTCACAGAAATGAAATGCATAAAAGTATGATAGTATAACTTCAGCTATCGTAGGAAAATAAGAATAGCTCACAAAAATGTATTAAATGTCTATTAGCAAATTCATCTTATAACTTAGAATTTTGGCAATGACCTAGTTTTGTTCATTATTAATAAATTATTCATTATATCTTTATTATTTTTATCACTTTCAAAATCACAATAAAATGTGATCTAATTTTGAAAAATCTGAAAGTTTGAATTTCTAATTTTACTGACAAAATATAATTTATGAATTAACAAAACGTTAAATGATAGCTTATGGTATATCAATCTTTGTATATGAAAATAGCTGGCTTTTTCTCACTTTTCTTAAAAATGATCAAACCACACAGAAGACTTGCCTGTATAAGCATTTAAAAATCCCCTTTTGATGTTTTGTATTACATAGTAGATTGCGGTTACATGCCCTTTATCTGACTCATTATTTGTAAACACTTCTCTTCTTTCAAAGTGATAGCAAATGGTATTTCTTAGATTAAGATTTTCTCTTGAGGCAAAGAGCTATTTACATAGTTGGCAAAATAGTCAACTAATTAAGACCATATAATAATATAGTCTTAAAGTTTCTAAACTCTTATGATATCATCTCATAAAAGAGAAAAATATTTTTCAAAGTAGTTAGATCAGGTCAAATACCACATCAGTCCTAAAAAATTATCCAGCTTTAAAAATTCTATCAGGCCCCGGGCAGGTGGAGCGTCATTCCATACACCAAAAGGTTTTGGGTTTGATTCCCGGTCACAGCACATACAAGCAGCAACAATGAATGCATAAGTGGAACAACAGATGTTTCTCTCTCTCTCTCTCTCTCTCTCTCTCTCTCTCTCTCTCTCTCCCTCTTTCTCTCTCTCCCCCTCCCCCTTTCTCTCCATCTGTAAAAAAATATGAAAAAAATTTTAAGAATTTGATGAGGAGCCATTGAAAAAAATATTTTTTAATTGATTTCAGAGAGAAAAGAAGAGGAAGAGAGATATATAAACATCAATGATGAGGGAGAATCATGATTGATCAATCAGCTGCCTCGTGCACACCAGCCACTGGGGATCAAGCCTGCAAACTGGGCATGTGCCCTGACCTGACCTGGAATCAAACCGTGACCTCCTGGTTCCTAGGTCGATGCTCAACCACTGAGCCATGACAGCCGGGCAGGAGCCATTATCAAACGCTGATCAAAATTAAAGTTGACTATTTATATTAATATCATACCTAAAATAACAATGAAATCATCTAACATTTTTGAGCTTTGTTTTCCATCTATAAATGGAGATAATAAAAGTAGTATGTGTGCTTTAATGGGAATGTGCTGTGGGAGCAATAAAGATGAACTGGATAGAGAGCTAGTCACATATGCTAACCATAGAGCACTAAGTAACATTAGAGAAGAGATGGATTAGTCCTGGAGGTGTGGCTCAGTTGGTGGGTATCGTCCCATTTACCAACAAGTTGCCACTTCGATTCCCGGTCAGGGCACATGCCAGGATTTCAGCTCGATCCTCGGTGGGTGGTGTGCAGGAGGCGGCCAAGTGATGCTTCTTTCTCTCTCCATTCCTCTCTCTTTAAAAATCAATAAAACACTTTAAAAAAGAAAATAAAAGCAATGGATTAAATAGAGTATGTTAGCAAAGGAAAATTATAAAGTGCTATGCAAGTGCTATATAAATATTAGCTAATAACATCACTAGAAGAGTAATGAGATACCTGCAATGCAGTATGATGATGCAGTAAATTTTTCAGAGAGCTATACTTTTAAATGAAACTACTATACACAAAATGACATATTTATCGCTTAATTCTTTAGTCCACTTCTCTTTTTAGAATCATTTTTCAGTTTTACTTCTGTGTTCTTGAAAATATCTATCCCACATGGCAAACAATGCATTTTGAAATCTGGTACAAAAGAACAGGTGTATTCTGGGGACACACACACACACAGGCTTCAATCTTCCTCTTCAGAAACTTACTCGTGCTAAAATAAAAAGAACACCAGGAAGCCTGGAATAGGATACTTAAATGCTTCCACTCAAAGAGAAAGACTTGTCACACTTTTTAAATAAAATGCTGTTAAAAAACCCAACATATAATCTACAATTATATGTTCTTCCTAAAGCATTTTTTTTTTTTTGCTAATTCTGCTCTTTCCTGCCACATTTCTTTAGAGACTATCAAATGTTCAGGACGAGTGGCAACATCAAGCAGATAATTCACTTTTAAGGTCTGAGATAACTAAATAGTATAGTGATTTGAAATTAGAGCTCATTTTCAAAGTAGCCTACATATATTCACTACTTCATAGAGGAAGAAAAGTAATAATGACCATTATAAAGAGTGAAGCAATCTCTATTTTTGAAATACATGCTGTGGAAAAGAATTGCTTAATAATTTTACAACAACAGAAGGATTGGCTAAGATAGTCTACCCTACACCGATCTACCCTCTTTTCACAACGCACTTTTCTGCTTGCTTCATTCAAAACCACAGTCTGCCAGCGTCAGTTTACGACCTCCATGTTGGGGGAAACTAAAAGCATACAAATTTAATCAAATTCCCAATAGAGAAAGAGGGAAAGAGATCACCTGAACTTCTGCCAAGTTCATTACAAAACTGTTTTGCCTACTCTTTCAGGGCATAAGCACCTTTGCACAAAATATGCAAATACTAATTCTCTAGGAGGGGAATAATTTTCATGTTAAAAAAGTTAAAACATGCTAACAAGTAGTCTCCTTTTTAGTGATTAAATTTAAAAACATTTGGGCGAGATATAACATTCATTTTATATATACTTATGCGGGCCCTCAAAAGGTAATTTTCGCCCCACACTCTGGTCCCGACTCACTGCGGAGATGACAGAGGAGCGAGCACCTCCGGGCACTCACACCTGACTGGGCATGCACCCTGACTGACTCTGTCCGCCCCTTCCCCATCCATCAGCGGGACGCAGACTGGAGTGCTCAATGCGGCTTTCTGGCAAAGCTGTATGGATGGCATGCCTATATTGGCTGGTCTCTCCTTTGACCCTTTTCTGTTAAATAGTAACCAGATTATTATAATGGTATTATTATAATGGTATCAAATCTACTTCCCAAATAGATCCCAAATCTATGACCTGTATCTTCACTTTTACCAATGTTAAAATTAATTAAACAAGGATGCCAGTAGACTGAGTCTGAGAATAAGCAAGTAATCTTTTCTGTCAAAGAATAGTTTAGGCAGCCGCCATTTTGGCCGCATGACTTGCAGCTCCCCTGGGGGCCGCCATCTTGAAATGGCAAAGGCCAACCCCTCCCTTTGAATTAGCCAATCACGAAAGACTGTGAGCCTCAGCTCCAATCAAGAGCGAGGGACTGGTCACATGGGTCAGGACTAAAAAGCGGAGCTGAGCGGTCCACCTGCTCAGCCTGCGCGGCTCCCAGACCATGTGTGCAAGCCCTTGTGCAGGTGCAGAGAAACTTGCCTGGCTGCCTGGCTCCCGGGGGTGCTGTGTGTGCCACCAGGACCCCTGAACTTGGGGGCTCGCCTTCTTTCTTACACTGAGACAACTCTAATGCCTCGACAGTCTCCATAAGAAACCAAAATCTGGTCCTGTAAGTGCCTCAAGGTTACAAAACTGAACCTAAGGACAACCAATCACAAAGAGCTAACTAGTAATTGCTTTGCTTTGCTTACATCTTTACCCAGTTCCTGTAGGTGGGCCGCATTTAACCATCTAACCATTTCCCATTTGCTGCTGCCCAATTCACATAGCCTTTTGCTCAAATAAACTCTTAAAATGTTCAATATGCCTCCGTTTATCTTTTAACACCACCCTAGTCCAGGCTGACCTCCTTTCTTGGACTCTGTAACAGTTTGCTAATTGGTCTCTGCTTAGAAGATTCTTACTCTCCTTTAAAATCCCTGCTCACATTTTCCCCAGCCTAACCCCTCAATGGCTTGTATCTCTAATTAAAACATCCTAACTCCTTAGTGAAGGATAGCATAATATGCCAACCAAAAAGCATTTCCTCCATATTCCAACTAGATCTAAACCCAGGGCCGGAGTGTGATCTGTGCTGTGATATACCTTAAACTCTCTAACTTTCAAAGAAGCAAAGGAGAGAAAAAGGAAGTATAGTCAGAACTAATGGTGTCTCAATGTAATTCCTTGTATGTTTGGTTTAAAACTGGTCAACAACAACAGCAACAAAAGCTGGTCAAGAGGCCTATCAAAGGAGCAGGGAAAGGGATAACATTTATTAAGTGCCAGGCACTGCGCCAAAAGGTAAGAACACAGCAAGGCACAAGCCTGCAGTCCGTCTTTAAGAAGCTCAAGACTAATTCTAACTAAAAGAACTATTAAGGTCAAACATCATAAATATTGTTAAGGACTTAAGCTTCTCGATACATTTTATCACTTATCTTTGAGAAAGATTTTTTAGTCATTTGTCACTAATAGAATACGACACTAATTTTAACCAAGCATCCTCCTCCTCATTTTCATTATCTATGTTCCAGTTTTATAGGCAATACCTGGTTTCTAAAGTACTTCTTTTCTTAGTAGTGAGATAGAACTTTTAAATATGCTTATGACACATTCCTATCTACTTTTTTAGGAAGTACATGTTTCTTTTATACAGTTCTTTGTTGAAGTCTATTTCTCTTTGTTTTTGCATACTAAGGCTATTCCTTTATATACTAGAGGCCGGTGCACGAATTCGTGCATGGGTGGGGTCCCTCATCCTGGCCAGCAATCGGGCCGATAGGGGCAGGCCGACTCGGGGGAGGGGACGCAAGAGGTTGGCCGGCTGCGGGAGCTTGGCTGTGGGAGCTTGGCTGTGGGAGAGCACTGACCACCAGGGGGCAGCTCCTGCATTGAGCGTCTGCTGGTCATTAAGTTGGCCAATCATAACAGTCACTTAAGCTTTTATATATATAGATATATTTTAAATTGACTTTTAGAGAAGGAAGAAGAGGGGTGGGGGGGGAGAGAGAGAGAGAAAGAGAGAGAGAGAGAGAGAGAGAGAGAGAGGGAGAGAGAGAGAAACATCAATGTGAGAAAGAGACCTCAATTGGTTGCCTCCCACATGCCCCCTTACTGGGTACCAAACCTGCAGCCTGGGTACGTGCCCTGACCAGGAATTGAACCAGGGATATTTTGGTGCATGGGATGATGCTTTAACCAACTGAGCAACACCAGCCAGGGCCACACACTGTTATTTTTAAATAAAGAAACACATCCTAGGCTGGTCTTTACAGAGATATCAAGTCAGGAAAACATGATAGATTATCCTAAGTTCAGTCTGTTTACTGAAGTTAGTGATTTTATAACAAGTACTAGAAAGGAACTATTAAAAAAGCCTAGTTTTAAGTAAACTAACTTCATTCAATTAATATTATTGGCATGACAATGCAAAATAGGATAGAAATGGTTTTAAAAATTCCAACTTCTCAACTGCATAAAATAAACATACTGTGACAGAATTGAGTCTTTGTATCACTTGCTGCATCTTCATTGAAGAATCTTTAGTGTGGACATAGTCATCAATCTGAAAAGAGCCTTGTTGAGGCATGTTAGAACAGATGCATAAGGCATCTTGACTTTGGTGTATTCCGGGGAATGGAGATGTTCCATTGTAGCGGTTTAACGTATCAGCCTCCTGCTGGGCAACTAGAAAAATGAATCCATATTAGTTCAAATTATAATAGCAAGAGTGTAATGAAATAATTAAGCCACCTAATTGTAGCATTAAATAAATAAGAAATTGCACAATACATTTCAAATACTGGGTAATAAGATAACGTGACTGGCAAAATGTAAAATTATTAAATATTATAAAACCATAAAGAAGAAATTTCACAGATTATTTCAAGCCAGGCAGTATTATAATTGAGCCCTGAAAGCCATGCACTATCTTGGTCTGGTAAATATAACAATTGCATGGAAGCCTAATTTGAAATATGTATAGAAAGAAATGATACACAAAATCAAAGGCATTCTAGCTGGTTTGGCTCAGTGGATAGAGTGTCAGCCTGTGGACTGAAGGGTCGTGAGTTTGATTCTGGTCAAGGGCACATACCTCGGCTGCAGGCTTGATCCCTGGCCCCAGAGCACACTGGAAGGCAACCAACGGATGTGTCTCTCTCACATCGATATTTCTCTCTTTCTGTCTCACCCCTCCCTTCCAATGTCTCAAAAAATCAATAGAAAAAATATCCTTGCATGAGGATTAACAAGCACAACAAAATGGCATACTATAACAGAATTAAATAAAATGTAAAAAATACTTCACAAATCTATCTCCCTAAAGCAAAATGGTGAAAACCGTTTCTCTATCCCTCCTACTTCTAATACGTATATACATTTTATGTAAGATAACATGGTGTAAATATAAGTTAACATTTTAACAATTTAAATGAAAATACTTTTCATATTTCTACAACAATGTAATTACCATTTTTATTTATTTATTTTATTGACTTTTTTAAGAGAGAGAAGGGTGGGAGGAGAGAGAGAGAGAGAAACATTGATTTGTTGTTCCACTTATTTATGCATTTACTGGTTAAGTCTTGTATATGTGCCTTGTCCAGGTATAGAACCCACAACCTTGTCATACTAGCACAATACCCTAACCAACTGAACTACCCAGCCAGAGCCTATAATTATCATTTTAAAAAGCTTTACAATATCACATCTAATGAAGCAGCATAATTTATTTGTGCATTTTTCTATTATTAAATATTTACAATATTTTCTGTTTTCCCTCATTACAGATCATGTGTGAACAATTACTTTCATAATTTAATTTGTTTCTTAAATAATTATTTCTTTGGATTTAATTCACTAGAGCAGAATGGCTGACTCAAAGGATGTAAGTTTTTGATGATGATGATGAAAACAACACCATCTATGTCGCACTTTATGGTTTTTAGGATGCTTCAACATATATTATCTATCATTTAAAATAAGTTCATTTGAAAAAATTTAAATGTCTGTCTATATATACAAAGGAGAAAAAATATAAAGTAACCATTTAAAAACCAATTTCCTTAATGAAAGGCATTTCTAAGCGTGACTTGAAAATAAAGCAAAGATTCATAATATGGAATTAACAGAAAAGCCTTCAGAGACTCTGTAGACTCTTGAAGTTACATACAGAAACATGAATGTGTATATGTAAATGTTTCTGGAAATCAGATCCATAACTTTTATCAGATTAGCTATCAAAGGACTGCATGAGTCAGAAAACACTAAGAATCACCAACATAAAATATAGACAAGTTTTCCTATCTGAACATTTAAAGAGTCTTCATTAAAATAAAATAAAAAACTGCAGTAATAAAAATTAAAAAGCAAATGACAGGTAATTGAGTTTTTTCACCCCTGGCTAAAATAGAACAAAAGGGACCAGATATGCCCTCCCGCTTGGAACTACCACGAAATGGGCAACACCCAGAGGGAACAAAGCTATCTTTCCTTACAGATATGATTGTCTATGCAGAGATAAGACTATGCTGAGGCAAGTGAAAAATGTAAGAAAGAAAACTGAAGGAGGTATTCATTCTCAGGCCTTGGCCCCACATTTGTGTAAAAAATCTGAATGGAATCTTAAAAATAAGTCTCTGGAATAATTGACTTTAGCAAAATTTCAATACACATGATAAACATACAAAAATTAATTGTATTTCTATATACAAGAAGCAAAGAAACAAAGAAATTTTTTAAAAATGCCATTTATGGCATAAAAATATGACATACTTTGGGAAATATCTGATGAAACATGTGAAGGGTATGCACACTGAAAACTACATAATGCTACTGTGAAAAACGGAAGAACCTAAATATAAAGAGATATATTGTGGTCATGGTTGGAACAGTCAATATTGTTAAGATGTTAATTCTCCCCTAAGGATCCATATATTCAATGTAATACCACTCAAAATTCCAGCAGGTTATTTTTTGAGGAACTGTCAAATTCTAAAAATCCAACGAAAAACCTAGAATAGCCAAAACAACTTTGAAAAAGATCAAAGGGAACGTACACAACCTGACTTCAAGTCTTATTGTAAAGCTATAGTAATCAAGACATTTTGTATTCATTTAATGAAAGGAAATTCAGCCACTAAAATTATGTATCCTATATAATAAAAGGCTAATATGCAAATTAACCGAATGGTAGAACAACCAGTTTATGACTCACATTGACTTCCAGGGGGCAGACCCTCAACACAGGAGCTTCCCCCTGGTGGTCAATGTGCTCCCACAGGGGGAGCACCACTCAACCAGAAGCCGGGCTCACAGCTGGTGAGCACAGTGGCAGTGGATGGAGCCTCTCTTGCCTCCAAGGCAGCACTAGGGACCCCGAGGGGGGGGCAGGCCAGGCTGAGGGACCTCCCTCCCCAGTGCACGAATGCCATTCACCAGGCCTCTAGTAGAAATATAATTATCATGATAGGAAAATTGCTCATAATGTATTATTCATTGGAAGAAAAACAGTTTATAATACCAATATAATATACAACAAAAATATAATATACAAAAGGGTGATTTTTAATTAATTTTTAATTATCAACACTGGTTTTACCAACCATGAATTTGAGATACATATAAAAATTTTCAGGATTTGTATTTTTATATTCATGTACCACTTCATTCACACACTCTAAATGAAGACTAGCTTAATAATTAGTGTTTTCTCCATATTGACCTTGATGATGGTATTAGAGAACATTACTGAGGGAGAAGACCTGCTTATAATCACCTTTTCAATGACACACATTACTTAATACCAATTACTGTTCTTAGATGGAAGTGTAGCTCTTTCTACACTTAGACTTTTGTGGGTCTGACTACTATTTTCCAGTACACATTTTGGACTTCTTTTCAGCACACTCAGAAAATTATTTTTGCCCTAGCTGGTTTGGCTCAGTGGATAGAGTGTCAGCCTGTGGACTGAAGGGTCCCAAGTTCAATTCTAGCCAAGGGCACATGCCCGGGTAGTGGGCTCGATCCCCAGTATGGGGCGTGCAGGAGGCAGCCTATCAATGATTTTCTCTCATTACTGATGTTTTTATCTCTCCTTCTCCCTTCCTCTATGAAATCAATAATGAAATATATTTTAAAAAAAGAAAATTAATTTTATTCTCAAATATTCAAAGATAGTTTAAAGAACAAGAGAAACTTTAAGATATAAAAGTGACCTATGGTTTAGAATTTGGAAGGCTTAACATTAGTAGATGGGTCGGAGATGAATGAATCAACACATGAAAATCATGTTCCATGATCTTTCTTTGCTATATAAAATTATCCTTTTAACATTTCATTGATTTCTGCTGCTATGAATGGAAAGTAAAGCTGTGTTTAACTATTTAGTGGCATTTTTTCACTCCCTATGTTTTTGTATTTGCCAGATATATATTAGCCATGATTTCAATTTAAGCTCTGAGTGAGAAAGCATGCACAGAAGCATATATACTGAGGTAAGCAATGTTATACAGGATAGCAAGTTTTGGGTATTTATTTTATTCTTTTTGCCAAACTGTATTTTCTAAGTATTATGCTATGCTAAGCATGATTTATTTATTTTTTAAGATTTTTTAACTAGTAAAAAAATAACAAAAGGCTTTGCCTAAATATTTATGTTCCTTAATTTTTCCCAGCATTAAGATGGTTTTCAGAAAGGATTAACATGGTCTAAGTGGATGCAGATGCATAATAAACCCCAAATTATGAATATTCGTTTCCATTGTCTAAAGGGAATTTTCTATACAAAAGACATCTGACTGGATTTAAAGGAGTCAAATTAACACCCTACTCTGTCTTCAGCACCTCTTATTCTGTGACTGTGACGAGAGAGATAAAAATATCTGCAGAAATATTCACAAAGACATAGTTTCTCAGATACTAGAAACAAAAAGAAGCTGCTTGCTTCTGTTCTTTCATTCTTCCCCTCCCCGACATTACACAAATTATTCACCTATTTGTATAAGATCATACAGATTGTAAAAATAGCTTATGATAGATGACTTTGGAAATTCCTTCAAGCTCTATGCATCTAACATTTCAAAGGTTTCTAAAAACACCTTTACATACGCCATGACTGGAGTATAATGTTGCCACTAAATAACTGTATTTCTTCACTATTTTCTTTTCTTTGTGCTAACTTAACTTTGTACATTTAAAACTTAGCCCTAATCTAACCTGATGTTTAAAACTCACAATTTTAACAGTCTCACCCCCTCTTGTGAGAAGTGTACGAGAGCAGGCTCTGAGAATGCAAGGATACCAACCCCCACTTGGGGTCTGACTCTTTGGAGGTCAATACACAGAGGTGGCAACTACATTTGCTTAAAGAAATGTTTTATCAATCAAAATACTTCTACAATTATCTCCATCAGCTATAGTTTGGGATTCTAAATTTTACACAATTAAAAAAATTCTTAAAATGTCTTCAGAATTGACAATCCTTTGATTTATGTAAGTTCAATGCTTTAAAATATCTACTGGACTTTAAATAATTATAAACAATAACATGGTTTTCTCGGGAGACTTTTATCTTTATAAGAGGAAGAATGGAGGAAATAAGATATTTTAATCCAGTGCCCTTTGCATTTGGATTGAATCCAAGGTTTGTTATTATTAATATCTATGTGTACTTATGTTATTAACTTTAAAATAAAGTACAACTAAAAAGCAGCATATTCTTTCACTTATACTACATTAACAGTAAGATTTCCACTTAGTTCAGCATTTAATTCCTTTGTTCAAGACCTGTTATTATATACTAGAGGCCCAGTGCACGAATTTGTGCATGGGTGGGGTCCAGCCGGCCATCCCTACCAGGGGTGGGACCGGCCAGGGGCAGGGGCTGAGGGCAGTTGGCCAGCCGCCCCACCCCTAATCGGCCCAACCCACCCCAATTGGGGGCAGGGCCGGCTGGCCAACTTTCCTCGTCCCCTCTCCATGGCCAGCCCAATCGGCCCCACCCATGCACGAATTCATGCACCGGGCCTCTAGTAAGAAATAAAATTCTCTTGTTTATAAGCTGTCTGAATGAACTAAAACAAGAATGATCAAGGGCTTACAATGTTTCATATTGTATTTTACTGAGCCTGACTTGTTCCTGCTTCAGCTAATTTTAAAATACTATGTGGATGAATCCAAGAAGTTCTATTGAGTAGCACTTTAATTCTAGTAGCCTGGGTAATTTCAGGGCCTGTTAGTAGTATTGTATTTCCCTGACACATTTTATATATCAAGTAGAAATAATGATGTGACTAAAAAAAACTGTTCAAAAAATTATTAAAAGAGTGTAACAGATTCATGTCTCCTAGCCAACCAAATGGGAGAGCAACTACCATCATTTGTTAAATCCATTAGTAAAACACCAACATATAGTAATTATTACTAAATTCCCTGAAGTACAAGCTATTGTTCTTTTGTTGGTTTCCTTTTCCATTATCAACTCATTAACACACATCATGCTATTCCACTGAAAATGTGTAATGCATCTATTGCTACAGAAAATAGCTAGAATTTCTCAACTGCAGCCTCATTCATGAATTCTAACTTTGTACTTTCATTTTATCCTTTGTACTTTCATTTTATCCTTTGACAAAATACTGAGATCAAATAGAACAGGTATTATTTAAATTCAACAGGTGAAAAAACAGATGCAGAAACGCTAAATCAGTTGGCCAGGATCAAACAAAATGTGATGATGGCATTTTGTCTAAAATCCCAATACTCTAACTCCTACTCAGGCCTTTCCCACCACACTGCTATTTATTTTTACACCACAGAATTCTTCTTTCTTTGTGCACATTAAAAAGCACAAATGTAAGCATAAAAAAATGCCTGAGTAAAGAATTTAGGACTATGGTTTATGCTCAAAGCCATTAAATAGACTAAGTTTTCCATGTCTTCAATCCTTAAATGACATAAGCTTTCAAATCAAAGTATCCATTAGTGAAGACTAAAATAGATGATTCAGATATGATCAAGAAATAGGTAGTACGGCATGTCTTAAAATATGGCATTTTATTTTTTAATTTATCCTACTAGGCTAATAATAGATATTTAAAACTCTAACCTACAATCAATTACTTTTATTACCGCATGATCTTATACAAGTATGACGATTATAATATGAGTTTGTTTTCTAATCATTCATCATTAGAACATCAAGAATATCATTGTTATACATAAAACTATGGATATAAAATTTATTTCAACTAGACATTATCTATTGCAAAAATGTTGTCATAGTAACTATACATTAAAATTTAATGCTACAAAATAAAAAAAGTTTGTATTTTGGACTACACTGAGAATGGCTTAATGCATTACAATTACCCCGCAAATTTGTAAAGGAGTAAACCATTAACAATAATACTAGAGTAGCAAAGTTCCTTTTAATCTTAAGGGGTTCTCCTAAATATTAAAAAGAAAAACAAACAACACATTTCACCAGAGGAATATTTGGCTGCATTCTTAAATTACTTCAGGATACAGGAAATGCAAAGATTACAGGAGTAGCTGTGACAGACAGCTTAATGGTTAAGAGCATGGTCTCTAGAGTTGAAGAGCATAGAATCAAATGGTAGCTTGAACAAGCACCAACTGTGTGGCCTGAGGCAAATTATTTCATTCTCCCTGTTCCTCAGTTTCATCATCTGCAAAATGAGGACAGTTAGTAGTATCTACCTCATGGGATTTGGGGAGTTCTGCATGAGATAATATATGTAAAATGCTTGTAGCTACTACTACCACTATTATTATTAGCCCCAAATCTATTAACTACACATGCCTTTCATTCTATATTTTTATACAATTTAAGGAAAAAATTCTATTTTACAGAATGTGTAATTCTTATTTTATACATTTATTTCACATCAGTAATATACCCGGTACTGTGTTACACATAGGGCATTATAAACACCATGGACTTTTGGTGAAAGAGTAAGTTAATATAATAATATTTTTAATAGGCACTTGAAGGTATACATTGCTCTAAACTCTAGTAAAGCATGTCACAATGTGAAAAATAAAGCTATCGACAATGACAATATAGGTGGTCATTAATGAATATGAATTCTATAACGAAAATAATTTTAGTGTCAATGGAAGAGACTGCTTTTCAGTTTAACTGAAGTTTTCCCAGAGGTTTAATCAACTACTTAGGAAACACAAAGGATTGGAATAGAGCATGAAAACCTGAGTGTGATTCATGGGTTTCATAGCCCTGTTCAACATGGCATATTATAGGTGCTCAATAAAGATTTGTCTTGTCTAAGACTAGGACTGAAAAGCATTCCAGACTTAATGCTGACTCAGGAGATATTGCCACCTAGTGAAATATAAGGCTCATTACCTGAAATTATCAAGTAATGCTGAGAACTTCCCTAATTTGATCCTACTTAAAATACATACATGTACATTCATCACAAGTCAGTATTCAGACTAGGTACTGTACTGGTAATAAAAAGACGAATAAGCCACTATATCTGCTTCCTACAAACTATAGATGATACAAAGAAATCACATACTCCACAGAGAGGTATAAAGTAAATGGTACTGTATGGAAAAAAGGTTTGCTTAATAGATAATCAAAAGCTAACATTTCAGAAAATCTGCTCAAAAAGGCAGTGCAGTGTAGCAAATAAGATCATGGTCTCCAAATACAGACTGTATGGATCCAAGTCCTGGCTCCTATAAAGTGGGGTAATTATAGAACCTAGCTCATAAGATTATTGTGACAAATTAAATATGTGTAAAGTGCTTAAAACAGGACCAGAAATACAGAAAGTGCTTTGTAAGTATTAGCTATGATTATGATTAAATGTAGAGCAGGATCCTAGAGACTGAGGTAGATAAATATTGATTAATAACAGAACATTATTGCTAAAGTCTAGCCTTGTAAATGTAATTCAGTAGAAGCCGTTTCTGTGACTAGTACTCTGTTATTATGGGAATCCTTAAAGTACATTATTTGTGGTACTCTGTGACTAAATTTTGTATTACTAGATGATTAACCCTTTCAACATCAGGCAAATAAAACTGCCTTCTGAAAGTAAAAATCATATCTCTTACCAAAAAAAGCAAAAAGTCAGTAGAATGAACGACCCAAAAGACCACAACTGAACATATGCTTAAGGGAAAGATGCTTGCTGACTCTTCACAGGTTTTGCTAGAACTGAAAGATGGATGATACATTTTGCTACCATTGTGGTCTCATTCGCAGCTTATTTAACTTGTAAAAAAAATAATCTTGCTCCATTTTCCTTGAAAATTACCTGAACATATCAGCAGCTCTGATAAATACTATTTAAAAGTCATGTAACTGTTCTATATTTTTCAAATTTTGTAACATTAATACATTTATGTAAAGCTACATGTAAATTTTATTTTCAGACCAGAAAATCTGAGCTAGATAAA